>NC_053025.1:246650228-246853166 GCF_003073215.2 Triticum urartu
GGGGATCGTGCTAGGGTTCGGTGCCCCCACGGGGTTATAGGCCAGGGGAGGGAGTGGGCCGGCCTGGCAGGCCACTGGCTGGGCCGAGGCCCAGTTAGCCTGGGGGGTTTCTTTTTTTTTGTTATGTATTTTTTTTATTTATTTCCTTTTCTGTTTTGGCTAATTGTTTGGGCACCATATGAGTTTTGTAAAATATGAGAGTTGGCCCACAATTCACATCACAATATATCCTACCACCAAAAACTAGTTTGGGGTAATTATCATTTCATATTTATTTTTTTATTAATAAAAAGGTTAGTAAATAATGTTTTCATCCACTGTTTGTGGTTGTTTAAGTCACTTATCAAATTTCAATAATGTTGTATACAATTTTATCATAGCCTCTGATTTATCTACTATTTATTGAACATTTTAGTTTTAATATTTGAAAATCTTTTATTGTTTGCTTGATTTTGATTTTGAATTTGAATCGGTTTCGAACTAACTCGAGATTAGCAACTATAAACGAGGTGACGTGGCATCATTAGCGTGGGATCACTGTAGCTTAATTATCCGGGCGTCACAGAGTTCCATCCAGACACGGGGAGAAGTCTTCAATCTTGTATCTTCATAGCCCGACAGTCCGGCCAAAGGATATAGTCCGGCTGTCCGGAGACCCCGTAATCTAGGACTCCCTCATACTCCCTTGAAGGTAGTATTACTGTGGCTTATTTGTGTCGGGTCTATCCCCATTTTGCGGACTGTGTCCTGATATATCAGATTTAGACCACTGCCGACATCCATGAGGACTCGTGTGAGATGGTATCCGTTTATTATTGGGTCTAACACCAAGGCAGCCAATCCTTCGTGCTAGATGCTTGTCGCATGATCCCCGTGATCAAAAGTGATCGGCCAGGTCAACCAGGGGTTGAACCTAGGGTTGACGGGCTCTATGGCGCATGTGTCTCGGAGTGCATGTTTGCTTCTCCTCTTCGTCACATGGATCATGTTTACTGTTTTAACCTCTGGTGGGAATTTTTTCTGTCCTCCAGTGCTTTGCTGGCGAGGCTCGTCCTCGTCTTCGCTTGGTGTCTCCCCCCCCTTATGTTTGGCGTTTAGCTTACCAGCCTGCTTGAAGACCCAGCATTCTCTGTGGGTGTGATTTGCAGGTTTATCGGGGGTGCCATGAATCTAACATAGTTTTTCAATAATCTTGTTTAGGCCAGCGGTCCATTTCTGCTGCCTTTGAAAGGCTTTTTCCGCTGACCTGGTCGAGAGCCCCTGAATCTGGTGTTTACCGCCATATTATCTGGGCTATCTTCTTTATTTCGATGCTTGCTTTTATTGCGTCGTGGTTTTCCATTGCCATCCCTGACTTTGGGTGTGCTTGGGTCGTTGGCGCTACTGCAGGCTAACCAATTGTCTTCGCCCGTGCAAAAGCGGGTCATGAGGCTTGTTAGGGCTGCCATTGTTCTCGGTTTTTCTTGGCCGAGGTGTCTGGCGAGCCATTCGTCCCGGACGCTGTGTTTGAAAGCTGCTAAGGCTTCAGCATCCGGACAGTCGACGATTTGGTTCTTCTTGATGAGAAACATGTTCCAAAGCTTTCGGGCGGACTCTTCGGACTGTTGAATTATATGACTTAAATCGTCTACATCCGTAGGTCGGACGTAGGTCCCTTGAAAATTAGCCCGGAAAGCGTCCTCGAGCTCCTCCCAACTTCCAATTGAGTTTTCGAGGAGGCTTTTCAGCCAGTGCCGAGCTGATCCTTTAAGCTTGAGGGGCAAGTATTTAATGGCATGGAGATCGTCTCCGCGAGCCATATGGATATGGAGGATAAAGTCCTCAATCCACACCCCAGGGTCTGTGGTCCCGTCGTACGCCTCTATATTCACTGGTTTGAATCCTTCTGGGAATTCGTGGTCCAGCACCTCATCGGTGAAACATAGGGGGTGTGCGGCACCCCTGTATTGGGATGTGCCATGGCGTCAGACGGTTGTAGCCTTCGGTTTTGATTTTGTGCCGGAGCGCGCTTCCTAGATCCATAGATGGATCTGGTCGTACCAGATTTTCGGCGCAAGTCCTCACGTAGATCGTGTGTTGACTTATGTGCGACTTTGTTAGCCGCTCTATCGCGGTCACAAGGTGGTGGATCCGGCCGGTTGGCCGTTTCATTTATTGGTTGTCTGGGCTCTAAGGCCTCATCATCGAATTTAGGTAATAGCTTGCGCTTTGGATAGCTCTTTGTGCGGTAACTTCCACCATACTTTGCTTCATTGTCGAGCACTTTTTTCCACCTGCTGTTGAGCGTATTCTGTGCGGCCTTAAGCCTTTGCTTCTGCTTTTTCAGACTCCTCGCTGTGGCAATAAGCCTTCTGCGGAGGTTCTCTTGCTCCGAGTGCGTTTCCGGGATGATGTGTGCATCTTCGTCCGGACTGTTTTCCTCCCCAGAGGGGGTTTGTTGAGGTTTATCCTCGGCGTTGTCGTGTTCGGACGTTGGATCCGTACTATGCTCGCCGCTTGCAGCTTCATCGTGCTCTGCCGCTGGGGCAATGTGGTCGTCGTTTCCTCTGGAGTCGACTCGAGTATTGTTTTCTTTTGCGTTCTTATCGCTGTTTTTGCTATGGCAGGACTTAGAGCGGCGCCGCTGACGTCGGCGCTTGGGTTGCTTCTTGGTGGGGACATCCTCCATTATCTCTTCACCATTTCCTTCTTTGGGTGTATCCACCATGTATATCTCATGTGATGAAGTGGTTGTCCGGCGCCCTATGGGCGTTGGTTCCTGTTCGTCTCCTGCATCTTCGTCCATGCCGTCGATGTCTTCGGAGTCGAAGTTGAGCATGTCGGTTAAGTCATCGACAGTGGATACTAAGTGGGTGGTGGGTGGGCAGCGAATTCCTTCGTCATCCGCATCCCATTCTAGCCGGACGTAGTTCGGCCAAGGTTCTCCTGACAAGGAGAGAGACCTTAATGAATTTAGCACATCACCGAAAGGCGAGTGCTGAAAGATATCTGCGGAGGTGAACTCCATGATCGGCGCCCAGTCAGATTCGATAGGCACGGATGCAGGCGGCTCGGAGTTCGTGGCCGGAGACAAATCCAGTGGTTCGGTGACACAGCTCTCGTAAGGGGTGAAATCAGTATCCGGCTCCATCGCCTCTGAGAGTGCGGCCTCCATGGCGGGGTCTATCCCTCTCTCCTTGGATGGCGCGATTTGCTCCGGATTGAAAGCCGGAGTAGGTGCAGATGCGATCTCTTGAAGGCTGTCCGACGGCAGAGTTACGTCGTGCTCGTTGTGACTATGCAGTGCACCTGACACGGGCTCGAATCCGTTGAAGATCAAGTCTCTGCGGATGTCGGCGGTGTAGTTCAAGTTTCCGAATCTGACCTGATGGCCAGGGGCGTAGCTCTCGATCTGCTCCAGATGGCCAAGCGAATTGGCCCGCAATACGAAGCCGCCGAATACAAAGATCTGTTCAGGGAGGAAAACCTCACCCTGGACCGCATCGCTACCGATGATCGAAAGAGCCATCAAGCCTTATGATGATGACACGGTGGAACTCTCAATGAAAGCACCAATGTCGGTGTCAAAACCGGCGGATCTCGGGTAGGGGGTCCCGAACTGTGCGTCTAAGGTGGATGGTAACAGGAGGCAGGGGACACGATGTTTACCCATGTTCGGGCCCTCTTGATGGAGGTAATACCCTACGTCCTGCTTGATTGATATTGATGATATGAGTATTACAAGAGTTGATCTACCACAAGATCGTAGAGGCTAAACCCTAGAAGCTAGCCTATGGTATGATTGTCTGTCGTCCTACGGACTAAACCCTCCGGTTTATATAGACATCGGAGGGGGCTAGGGTTACACAGAGTCGGTTACAAGGGAGGAGATCTACATATCCGTATTGCCTAGCTTGCCTTCCACGCCAAGGAGAGTCCCATCCGGACATGGGACGAAGTCTTCAATCTTGTATCTACATAGTCCAACAGTCCGGCCAAAGGATATAGTCCGGCTGTCCGGAGACCCCCTAATCCAGGACTCCCTCAGCGGCTGAGACCAGTCAAAGTCCTGCTTGAAGCCCATCTTCTTGAGATCTTCATCACCGTAGAGGTGAGATAGTACAGCCCAAGTGTGGTCAAAAACTTCATGCAAGCAGTAGTGGTTCTTCTCCACAGTGTTTTGTGTGATTGTCATGTTCTGAAGAATTGAACCAAACTAACGCTTGACCCACTTGTGATTGTGATCCACCTTCTTATGAAGACTGAGGAGAAGCTCACGATCATTCATCACCCTTGGAGCAGTGGCTTGAGGATATTGCTTTGAAGCATTTGCGGCAGTGTCATGGGTGGTAGAGTCATCATTGGTGGAATAAGATGCAGCTTTGCGAAACTGTCCATCCAATGGACGAGTGCCTTCATCGATAATAGCAGCCTTGCCCTTCTCATCAGCTGAGGAAATAGTCCGTTTGAGTACTTAAATTGGGGGCAAATAGCTGAGATGGCATTCACAATCAGCCTTATAATGAATTCAAGACCTTGATCTGATGAATCTCATGATCCAGGGAGCGTAAGGCTTCAATTCAAATGGTGACAGAGCGACATTTGCCAAAGTCCTCATGGAGAAATCGTGGTAGTTGATAGGAATACCATGTATGATGTTGAAAAGCAGATTCTTCATGCTGCCAACAACTTCTTCATCATCAGAGTTGTGGCCCTTGATTGGACTGAGGGTTTAGGTCAAGATCCTATATATGGTCCTTGGCACATAAAGCAGTTCCTTGATGAGGAATTTGGTTCTCGGAGCTTGGCCTGGCTTCAAAGGCTTCATCAGGAAATGCATCAGATGGTTGGAGAGCTCAGGTTCATCATAGAGGTGCCTTGCACCTTCAGTGGGAGGACTGACTGGGACGGCATGAAGCAATTCAGAGGCCGGTGCTTTGTAGTGAGTATTTTCTGTCATCCAGTCCAATACCCATGAATTGACATCTTCAACATTGCCGGTGATGTGCAACGTGGCATAGAACTGAAGAATGAGTTCTTCATTCCAGTCGCAAATGTCATTGCAGAAGTTGAGCAGCTCAGCGTCATGAAGAACACTGAGGACTGGTGTGAAGCATGGCAGCGACTCCATATCCACATGAGGAATTTGCTCATGGTCAAAGATCTTGTCTTTATCAAACATTAGTGAGGAATAGAAGTTCATTTGACTCACTGTCCAGAAACGCTTGCGTCTCACGCTTGCAGAGTCATCTGGATTGTAATCCGTGAAGAAAATGTGCTCGGCAAAGAAGTCATCAGCCTTGAACTTTTGCTTCTTGGAGTGAGGATTCTGAGGCTTGGGCTGAAGATTAACTGTTGAAGTCTTCACAACCTCTTGAATCACAGTCTCTGGAGCCACAGGCTGAGGAATTTTAGTGGCAATTTCTTCAGCAGCCTTGGCCTCCATTTCTTTAGCAACATTTTCATCAGCACTAGTGGCTGGAAATTCTTCAGGAATAGTGAGGAGAGAAGCCTGATGTTCTTCAGAGCCCATGTGAATCTCTTCAGTCTGCACAGGGGACTGGGGAATCTGTTGCAGAGGTGTGAACAATGGTGAATTGGGGTGATGAATTTCCCAGTAGTCATCATTCAGAATCGGTGTTGTACACCCAATGTCCACATCTTCATCTTCCTCATTTATTTTCTCAACGCCTGCCTCTTTAGCTGTGAACTGAGGCATGGGTGATGATACCAGAGGAGTTGAAGGGATATCATCCACTTCAATTTCTTCATCCAACTGCTCTGATGTAGCAGCAAAAGGATCTTCCTTGTCATATTCACTTGGAATCTCATATTCCTCGCCAAAGGGAATAATCTCCTTTTGTTCACAGTTGCTCGCTCTGCAGCTTTGGTTTTCTTCACTTCTGATGCAGAAGGAAGGTTGATCCTTGTCGTTTGTGCCGGAGGAGCAGAGGAAATTGGTGCGGTTTCTTCAGGCATATCTAATGCAGTTGCCCTGGCTTTTTCAGTTTCTTCAGGCGTAGTAGCAGAGGTTGCCCTAGCAGTTTCTTCAGCGGCTGGAATTTCTTCATCAGCCTTGGTGCTCTCATTTTCTTCAGCAGCCTGATTTTCATCAGCGGTGCTGGCATGTTCTTCAGTAGGTTGAGCAGATGCTTCATCCTGGGGAATTTCATGTTGCTTTGGGGCTGCAACATTTGAGGTGAATCCCTTGGTCAGCTTGATGAATCTGACTTTGGCTCCCAGCCAAACAACATAGTATCAGTCAAATTCATCACTAAGACCCTAGATTTCAGATTGCAGAGAAACAAGTTCATCAGGTGATAGCTTCAAAATATTTTGCTTCAGAAAGCGCTCTTTCTTGTACTGAGCTTTCTTCACCCTCCTCCCCTGTTCAAATTTCCATTTTTCCTCATCGATGAAGGTCGTCAAGACATGACTTTGGCTAGGAGTGAGGTTCAGATCATGCAGAGGAGTATTGGGGTCCTTATGCCAGATGTCGATGAAGTCTAGGATCAACTTTGGATCCAGCATCAATGGCACATTACTGCCTTTGGCTCTAGCGGCCATGTGTTGTGTGTCTCTAATGATTTCAGCTAATTCATCATCATCAGCTTCGCCTTCACTCGACGGTACTTGGAAGGCAACCTGCTTCTTGTGAGGACTTGGCCTTGTGCCTCGTCCAGCAGTGGAATTTTTCTTCAGTCGAGTTGGGCCTGTTGAGAACTGAGGAGGAGCTGAAGAACTTGCAGATGCTCCTGAAGCAATTGAGATACCAGTTGTTCTTTGGCACGAGGCGAGGTGCGCAGGTGCCGAGGACTTTGCAGCAGTAGCTGAAGGTTTTGTAATAGTGGGAACTGGAGCTGCTTGAGGAATATGCCGTGAGGGCTTTGACGAGCTTGGCCGTGAGGTCATTGCTGAGGAACTGGGCTTGTGCGCAGTCTTCTTGGGCATAGCCTTCTTAGTCTTGCTAGCAGAGGCCTCAGCAGCGGTAGCAGCAGAGTCTTCATTGAATTTCCTCACTGCTTCTTTGGACATTTTGGCCAACTTGGCTTGCTGCTTGGCCCATTCATCTGGATAGTCCTCACCGCGCTTAAGGCTAGTGGGATCAGCAATTTGGCCTGGTGCCAATGGAGGTCTTGGGCAAGGAGGGTGTAAAGCGAATTTCTTCATGTATTTTGGAGTTACATATTTGTACTCCCTCCATTCCCGTGCCCATCTCACTTCGATCCTTTGTATGTGCACCTTGCGCTGATTCTTGTTCTCGTTGCCATGTTTGGCTTCTTCGGGAGTGCAATATTCCTCATAGATGTCATCTGGAATCTCAAAGGCAGTGTTCACTTCCAATTTCTTCCCTCCCTTCAGAGGTCTCTTGCCATCAGCCATTTTCTTCAGCTGGGGAATTTGAACAACAGAATTCTCTGAAGAGGTATGCAATTTGTCTTCAAGGAACGCTACAAATGAGTTAAGTTGATGAGAACCTAGTGATTTCGCAGCGTACATGTGTACCTGTGAACAGAGTATAGCTGCGAAGAATTTGGAGAGGTCACATGCGTTCTCAGAAGTTTTTCAAAAGAAACAAGTTTGAGGAATTTGACCAGGAGTGTCTTGAGGAATTTCACTAAGCGGTCTTTGACTTAGGTTCCAGAGTTGTATGGATTGGAAAATCCACACAATTGAAGAATCTTGAAGAAAAACATTGCTTGGAGAAATAGATCAAGAACAGATGCATGTGAGGTGTTTAACTAGTGGGGAAGTTGAAGAATAAACACCATTTGAAGATTTTGTGAAAATCATCAGAATCAACAAGGGCAGTAAAATGAATTTTATTTACCCTTGACGAAGAACACAAAGAACTGGGAGGTGTAGATGGGAAGTTCATCTGTTCATATCTTCCATGCCCTAACTCGACAGTGGAAGACGGCTACGGCAGCGACGGAGTGAAGATTTCCGTGGCCGGTGCGAGTACGATGGCAACGAGGTCGAGGCAGTGAAGCTCTTCCTCACCGGCGACGATGGAAGTAGCAGCAGCACTAGGACTGAGATCTCGAGCAAGGGGAGTGTGGTCGAACGGGGAAAATGCAGTCTGAGGAGGGTGGGGTATTTATAGCCGAGGTGAAAAACTGCTCGCCCGAGGAAATTGGACAAACTTGCCACTGACCCTTCTCATCCTAGCGACATGTGTCACCCACGTACAGTGAGGTGGAGATTGTGGGTGAATAGAATAATCATATCGTGGGATGTGGAACGGTTTGAGCGGCAAAAGCCGAAAATTGAGATATAAAAATTTTAATGTCTCGTTCGCAAATTCTTTAGCTGACAAGGACACAGTGAAGATTTTGAATGGGTTTCAAATAGAACGCAGAAGAAGAATTTGTGAACAGACTGGGTTGAGTTTAGCATAGAGGGGGAAGGGTCCGATCACATTCACTTAGCAGAAAAGTCAACTTGAAGAATTAGCAATAAGTGAATGTTGTAGAGGACTGAAAACTCAAATATATATATATAGCCAATGAAGAACATAGTTGAAAAGAGTAAAGACTATGCAAAGTTGAAGAATTTGAAAAACTGAGGAATTTCAAAAATGAAGAAAAACTCAGATTGAAGATTTTCAACTTTTGTTGGTGGCGTGACCCACCGTATAAGAATGATGATTTCAGACACCGCGTACAATTGCCGTAGGGCTCTGAGAATCAAATTCTTCGTTAATTTATTCACAATTAGAGGGTTAGTCTTCATTGATTGAAGAAAAATGTTATTTCTCGTGTGTTGCACATCTAAGTCATCAATTTGCATAAGTGTTAGGATGTGTGTCCTTTTCAAAGGACATTCGAAGATTCTAAGATATTTAGCTCACACCGCAACTTGCTAAATCTCTTCTCATCCAAGGGCTTTGTGAAAACATCGGCTAGCTGTTCTTCATTCTTCACATGCTCGATAGAGATGTCGCCCTTCAACACATGATCTTGAAGAAAATGATGATGAATCTGGATGTGCTTTGTATTCGAGTGCTGAACTGGGTTATGAGAAATCTTGATGGCACTCTCATTGTCACAGTAGACTGGCACATTCTTCACATTGATGCCGTAACCCTTGAGGGTTTGCTTCATCCATAGCAATTGAGCACAGCACGAACCAGCAGCGATGTACTCAGCTTCAGCAGTAGAGAGTGATACACAGTTCTGCTTCTTTGAGGACCGACATGCCAAGGATCGTCCGAGGAAATGGCATGTGCCTGATGTTGACTTGCGGTCCACACGATCACCAGCATAGTCATAGTCAGAATATCCAATGAGATCAAAAGCCGAGCCCATGGGATACCATAATTCAAGTGTTGGAGTGTGAGCTAGATATCGAATGATATGCTTCACAGCCTTATGGTGTGATTCCTTCGGTGTAGCTTGAAAACAGGCACGCATGCAAACACTAAGCATAATATTTGGCCTAGATGCACATACATACAATAAAGAGCCAATCATGGAGCGGTATACCTTTTGATCGAAGTCAATACCATTTTCTTCAGTGCATAGATGGCCATTTTTGGGCATAGGGATTTTGACGCCTTTGCAATCTTGCATGTCGAACTTCCTCAACACATCCTTGAGGTATTTCTCATGAGATATGAAGATGTCATTGCACCGTTGGCGAATTTGAAAACCTAAGAAGAATTTCAATTCTCCCATCATAGACATTTGATATTCCTCACTCATCATATAGGAAAATTGATCACTATAACGTTGGTTAGTACATCCAAAGATAATATCATCAACATATATTTGGCACACGAATAATTCATCATCATAGATTTTGGTGAAAAGAGTTGGGTCAAGTGAATCGGGTTTGAAGACTTTCTTCATGAGGAATTCCTTCAAAGTATCATACCACACTCGAGGGGCCTGCTTGAGGCCATAGAGGGCCTTATTGAGTCTGAAGACTTGGTCAGGATGCTTTGGATCTTCAAAACCTGGGGGTTGAGCAACATATACTTCTTCCTCAAGCTTACCATTAAGGAATGCACTTTTCACATCTATTTGATATAAGATGATATTATGATGGTTAGCATAAGCAAGCAATATGCGAATAGCCTCAAGTCTAGCAACAGGTGCAAAAGTTTCATCGAAATCAATTCCTTCAACCTGTGTGTAGCCTTGAGCTACAAGTCATGCCTTATTCCTCACAAAAAGGCCATTTTCATCTTTCTTGTTGCGATAGATCCATTTGGTGTCGATGATATTGTGCTTGCGTGGGTTGATACGTCTCCGTCGTATCTACTTTTTCAAACACTTTTGCCCTTGTTTTGGACTCGAACTTGCATGATTTGAATGGAACTAACCCAGACTGACGTTGTTTTCAACAGAATTGCCATGGTGTTATTTTTGTGCAGAAATAAAAGTTCTCGAAATGACCTGAAAATCAACGGAGAATTATTTTGGAATATATAAAAAATAATGGAAGAAGATCCACATCAGAGGGCCTCCACCTGTCCACGAGGGTGGGGGGCGCGCCCTACCCCCTGGGCGCCCCCTGCCTCGTGGGCCCCCTGACACTCCACCACCTCAACCTTGACTCCATATATTCACTTTCGGGGAGAAAAAATTAAGGAAGAAGGTTTCATCGCGTTTTACGATAAGGAGCCGCCGCCAAGCCCTAAACTCTCTCAGGAGGGCTGATCTGGAGTCCGTTCGGGGCTCCGGAGAGGGGAATCCATCGCCATCATCATCATCAACCTTCATCCATCACCAATTTCATGATGCTCACCGCCGTGCGTGAGTAATTACATCGTAGGCTTGCTGGGCGGTGATGGGTTGGATGAGATTTATCATGTAATCGAGTTAGTTTTGTTAGGGTTTGATCCCTAGTATCCACTATGTTCTGAGATTGATGTTGCTATGACTTTGCTATGCTTAATGCTTGTCAATAGGGCCCGAGTGCCATGATTTCAGATATGAACCTATTATGTTTTCATCAATATATGAGAGTTTTTGATCCTATCTTGCAAGTCTATAGTCATCTACTATGTGTTATGATCCGGCAACCCCGAACTGACAATGGTCGGGACCACTCCCGGTGATGACCATAGTTTGACGAGTTCATGTATTCACTATGTGTTAATGCTTTGGTCTGGTACTCTATTAAAAGGAGGCCTTAATATCCCTTAGTTTCCAATAGGACCCCGCTGCCACGGGAGGGTAGAACAAAAGATGCCATGCAAGTTCTTTTCCATAATGAACTAGAGCTAAAGCATAACATGCCTATATATTCTTTTCCATAATGCAACTCCCGGTAATGACTATATTCGGAATACATGCCTACATTACATTGATGAACTAGAGCTAGTTCTGTGTCACCCTATGTTATGATTGTTACATGATCGATCGCATCTGGCATAATTCTCCATCACCGATCCAATGCCTACGAGCTTTTCATATATTGTTCTTCTCTTATTTACTTTTCCGCTGCTACTGTTACAATCACTACAAAACCCAAAAATATATTACTTTTTCTACCGTTACTTTTGCTACCGTTACCACTACTATCATATTACTTTGCTACTGAATACTTTGTTGTAGATATTAAGTTTCCAGGTGTGGTTGAATTGACAACTCAGCTGCTAATACTTGAGAATATTCTTTGGATCCCCTTGTGTCGAAACAATAAATTTGGGTTGAATACTCTACCCTCGAAAACTGTTGCGATCCCCTATACTTATGGGTTATCAAGACTGTTTTCTGGCGCCGTTGCTAGGGAGCATAGCTCTATTCTTTGAGTCACTTGGGATTTATATCTACTTATCATTATGAAGAACTTGAAAGATCCAAGAACCAAGATTTATCCCTCAACTACGAGGGGAGGTAAGGAACTTCCATCTAGCTCTGCACTTGATTCACCTTCTGTTTTGAGTAAGATTGCGACACCTAAACCTGCTTCTGCTATTAATTCTGATATGTCGCATGTTATTGATGATGCCACTTCTGCTATGCATGATACTTATGATGAAACTACTCCTATGCTTGATACTACTGTGCCACTTGGTCAATTTCTTGATGAACAACTTGCTAGGGCTAGAGAGAATGAAATTATTGAAACTGATAATATTGATGAAAGTGATGATGAAGATTCTCCCCCTAGATATGAATTGCATGTTGTTCCAAAGGGTTATGTTATGGATGAAGAAACTGCTAGAGACTTTCTTGCTTGCAATGATAGGAGTGATCTTAAGAAACTTTTAGCTAAGATGAAACAAAAAACTTTGAATGCTAGAATGAAATATGATCCTGCTTATGCTACTTCACCTATCTTTGTTACTGATAAGGATTATGAATTCTCGGTCGACACTGATATAATTACTTTGGTTGAATCTGATCCTTTCTATGGCTAAGAATCTAAAACTGTTGTGGCACATCTTACTAAATTAAATGATATAGCCACCCTGTTCACTAATGATGAGAAAACTCGCTACTATTATATCCTTAAGATATTTCCGTTCTCATTAAAGGGTGATTCTAAGATATGGTTTAATTCTCTTGATCCTGGTTGTGTGCGTAGTCCCCAGGATATGATTTATTAATTCTCTGCTAAATATTTCCTTGCTCATAGGAAACAAGCTGCTTTAAGGGAAATATATAATTTTGTGCAAATTGAAGAAGAGAGTCTCCCACAAGCTTGGGGGAGGCTTCTCCAATTACTTAATGCTTTGCCTGATCATCCTCTTAAGAAAAATGAAATACTTGATATCTTTTATAATGGACTAACCGATGCTTCCAGAGACCACCTGGATAGTTGTGCTGGTTGTGTTTTCAGGGAAAGAACACCAGATGAAGCTGAAATTTTATTGAATAATATGTTGACCAATGAAATTAATTGGACACTTCCTGAGCCAACCCCTAGGCCAACTTCGAAGAAAAGGGGTGTTCTATTTCTCAGTCCTGGAGATATGCAAGAGGCAAAGAAATCTATGAAGGAAAAAGGTATAAAAGCTGAAGATGTTAAGAATTTACCTCCTGTTGAAGAAATACATGGTCTTAATTTACCGCCTGTTGAAGAAATACATGGTTTTAATCCATCACCAATTGAAGAAACATATGGTCTTGATAACCCGACACAGGTAGTAAAGGTAAATTCTCTCTATAGATATGATAAAGCTGAAATCACTCCTACTAAGTTTGCTAGCCAATGTTTGGATGAGTTTGATAACTTTATGGTTAAGAAAGAAGACTTCAATGCTTATTTTGGTAGAGAATTAAAACTCAATGCTTATATGATTGAACACTTGAGTGATTATATGTCCAGAGTTAAAGGTGAACTTAAACTCATTTGCAAACATGCTTCTATGGTTACCTCTCAAGTAGAATAAGTACTTAAAGCTCAGAATGATTTGCTCAATGAATTGAATAGTAAGAATAATTATTTTGCTGTTAGAGTTATGACTAGAGGTGGTAAAATAACCCAAAAACCTTTGTACCCTGAGGGCGATCCTAAGAGAATTGAGCAAGATTCTCAGAGGAATAATATTGATGCACCTAGTCCTTCTAAGAGGAAGAAAAAGAAAAATGATAGGACTTTGCATGCTTCTAGTGAACCTGTTGATGACACACCTGAGAATCCCAATGATATTTCTGTTTCTGATGCTGAAACCCAATCTGGTAATGAGCATGAACCAAGTGATAATGTTAATGATGATGTTCATGTTGATGCTCAACCTAGCAATGATAATGAGGTAGAAACTGAACCTGTTGTTGATCTTGATAACCCACAATCAAAGAATCAACGTTATGATAAGAGAAACTTTGTTGCTAGGAAACACGGTAAGGAAAGAGAACCATGGGTTTAGAAACCCATGCCTTTTCCTCCCAAACCATCCAAGAAAAAGGATGATGAGGATTTTGAGCGCTTTGCTGAAATGATTAGACCTATCTTTTTGCGTATGCGATTAACTAATATGCTCAAAATGAATCCTTATGCTAAGTATATGAAAGAAATTGTTAAAAATAAAAGAAAGATACCGAAAGCTGAAATTTCCACCATGCTTGCTAATTATACTTTTAAGGGTGGAATACCAAAGAAACTTGGAGATCCAGGAGTACCAACTATACCATGCTCCATTAAAAGAAACTATGTTAAAACTGCTTTATGTGATCTTGGAGCCGGTGTTAGTGTTATGCCTCTCTCTTTATATCGTAGACTTGATTTGAATAAGTTGACACCTACTGAAATATCTTTGCAAATAGTTCATAAATCAACTGCTATACCTGTTGGTATTTGTGAGCATGTGCCTGTTGTGGTTGCAAACGTTACTATTTTAACAGATTTTGTTATTCTTGATATTCCCGAGGATGATAGTATGTCTATTATTCTGGGAAGACCCTTTTTGAATACTGCAGGGGCTGTTATTGGTTGCAACAAAGGCAATGTCACTTTTCATGTTAATGGCAATGAGCATACGGTACACTTTCCGAGGAAATAACCTCAAGTTCATAGTATAAACTCTATTGGAAAAATTCATCGATTATTTTTGGAGGTTTTGAATTTCCTCTACCTACTATCAAGAAGAAATATGATATTCTTATAATTGGGGAGGTGCATATCCACGTTGAGGTAACATAGTGTTATTCGAAATTTCTCCGGTTTCATGTTACTCGAAATGAGTTTGTTAACAAGACCTGATCAACCTTGTTAGTGGATTCCTTTTGATGAGCAGGAGATGGATGAAGTTAGAAAACACAACTCTCTGTACCCTCTTTTTACTTTCTGTTATTTATATTAAATAAAGTAAAAATAGTATTTTCTGTCTGTTTTCTGAATTATCCATGCAATAAAAAATACCCCAAAAATAAAAGTTCTTCAAATGCCTTGAAATTTAAATATGATTTTTTCTGGAATATTTGAGAATATCTGGCACTGAGAACACAGCAGGGGGAGTAAGCACCTGGCCATGAGGGTCCAAGGCGCGCCCACCCCCCTGGGCGTGCCCCCCTGCCTCGTGGGCCCATGGTGGATCCCCTCCACTTATTACAGCCACCACACACTCCTTCTTCCTCCCAAAAAAATCACCAACCAGCTCAAGCACGAGTTCTAGCTCATTTTGCTATGACTTTCGATCTCCTTGCTCAAAGCACCTCCCACAAAACTGCTTTGGGGGGTTGTTCCTGGGTATGTGACTCCTCCAATGGTCCAATTAGTTTTTGTTCTAGTGCTTTGTTCATTGCAAATTTGTGCTACCTAGATGACCATGTTCTTGAGCTTGCATGTCAAATTTATATGGTTCCAAGTATTTCTAATGCATGATATAGTCTCTAGGCACTTGTAGGAGTAGTTGCTATCAATTTTATTGAGTTTGGTTCACTTTTGTTTTGAAGTTACTAAAATTTCAAAAAAAATTCAGAGGAAGAAATATGTTTAGGAAAATGTACCAAGGTGGACCTTCAAGGAAGCAAGGACCCAGGCTCGCAATACGTGATGCCGACGATGAACCACCAAGGGAAGCTCAGGTGCGGGCTTGTGAATGGCCGTCAGAGGACTTTATGGATCGAGCAGGAATCAAGGAAGAATTTTACGCGTATGTGCGTAATGCCGATCTTGAGAGCTTCGAGGCAGATAAGTGCCGCCAATACCACTATCTCACTGATTCCTTTGTGAGAAGGTTTGAATTTTCATCATCACGCAATTCTCAAACTGTCCTATTTAATCTTTATGAAAAATCTTATACTATGGACTAAGAGGATTTTAATACTGATTGCAAACTTCCACAATGGGGCAGCACTAATGAGCCTTGCAAATATGAATTTAGAGATTTTCTTGCTGGTATAACTGTGGGGGAATCTAGAGATATAACACAAGCTACCATAGGGAGCATTCTTTTTCCTACTATACATTATTTTGCTCTCTTCATAGGTAGGTGCATAAATGGTAAGGATGAAGCATGTCACATGTGTGTCCCTGGCCTCAGTGTTCTCAGGAGTGCTGTATTAGGAGATAAACATTATAATTTGGGAGCCATTGTTGCACGTAGGTTGCATAATAATAGATTTGATGGAGATTTCTTTGGTGGAATTTATGCAACCCGTCTAGCTAATTTTCTTGATATACCCATATGTGGGTATGATATTGAGTTGCTTCCTGTTTATTTAGATTATCAGGCTATGGTTCGTCATCAGTTTGTTGAGAGAAACGATCAGTTTCTCCAGTACCGACTATGTAGCGACCCGACCTCAGACGGTCAAGTCTCTGTGCTTAAGTGTCATTCCTGGATCGGTATGCTGACACACACAGTACTCAAGGATTTATAACAGAGGTAAATCACATGTAAAAAGTAACGTAAATACTATTACCTCAATCCAAATAGCGGAAGTAACAAGGTTGTGGATTCCCATCAACACCAACGGCAAAGTTGAGTCTAGAAATCGTAACCCTAATGTATCACTTACTCATCGTAAGATTCCTGCAACATGAGACGTTGCAGCCACAAAGGGTCAGTACATTGAATGTACTGGCAAATTCACACCATAGAGAGAAATGATGAACAATGGCTATCACTACATGCATATTTGGCTGGTGGAAAAGCTCTATGGTTATAGTTTTTGCGAAAAGCCAATTTTTCCCTACTGCAAAGGAATAAATTTTATTTAACTATCATGGTGGTTGTTAAACATTGAGAATGGTTGACAACATTCTCAATCCCAATTAAGTAACATCATTAAACCCAACGAAATTAATTTAAAATAACGTGATGAGATTCACATGATAATCCAAGTACTAGATACTCAAAATGTCCATAACCAGGGACACGGCTAATCATGATTAGTTTATACACTCTGCAGAGGTTTGCGCACTTTTCCCCACAAGACCCGATCTCCTCCGTTGGATTTCTCGCACTACAAGGTGTTTGAGAAACGGATGACTGAGACATAGTCTTTCAGAAGCGTTTGCACCTTACGATGGGTAGACCGTTCCACCTACAACCCCTACATATGCTGGTCTACCACTGTAAGAGTTCACACGACTTAATCAACTATGCTAGAGCCCATAGTAGCTTATGGCTGCACACGGAAGTTTCTAGTATGAATAATCTCATGATCCCTTTGAACCTGGGTGGCGGTCCATAAAAAAACAGGCAATCCTGGAATACCCAGGTGCCTAGACAGGCAATCGCTGGAATACCCAGGTGCCTCAATCCACCCAGATGTGTGTTAAAGTTGCCACCTTAAGTAAACCATTAATTAACAATCTCACATCTGTCATGAATACTCTCCAACCCAATCCACGTCTACGAGCATAGCATGGCAATATAAGCATAACGTAATAGTAACTCCCAAGGGTTGAATGCAGGGCAATAGGTTCCTACCTCATCAACTACTTCCCAATACCCACATGTTATCAATCCTACTCATGCAATGTTTGAGGGTGAAACTAATGCATAAAAACTGGGTATGAAAGGAATATGATCAAAGTGTGAACTTGCCTGCAATGTTGATGAAGATGATTTACACTCAAAACTCTTGATAGTTCTACTCGTCACACTCCGGTCAATCTATCGTAAGCAAGCAATAGTAACCACATATAAGCAATCACTCAAAGATCGGAGAGAACAAAGAAAACAATTCGGAAAACGTCAAAACCAAGCAAATAACTCTTGCAACATAAAACAATTTCTAACAGTACCAAAATTAAGTGAATTTGGCCTTATCAAAAAGTTTAGGTCAAGAGCTTCGATTTGCAAAAAGAATCAACTAAATCGGAGTTATGAAACTCAAGTTATGTTCAAAAGAAGTTTGAATATGAATCTAAACAAAATTTGAAAATTTCAAAAAGTTGACGTGATAGGTTCACTGGATAGGTGAAAACAAGACGAAGCTATAGGCGCTGATTTCATCTAATTTGTATAAACGAGTGAAAGTTATGTCTATTTGAAAAATCAGGGCCAAGCTGTTTTACAAAAGAAAAAATAGCTACGGTTAAGGTCTAACGTATAAATACGTAGACTAATTGATAATCTAATTATTTTATCGTATTAGTCTAAAAATAATAAACTACGGAAGTATAAGAAGAAAAAAACAAAGAAAGATACCTTTATAAGGCAGAGAAAAGAGACTTTGGAGAGAATAGACAATGTGCAGAAGTCGCGCCGGGGAGGAGAAATATATTTTTCTTAAATGAATCTAGTCAAACCAAAATATTGATTTAACCTGAATTGGATGATTTTTGGAGGCTCTATGGGTCTATATTTATTGGTGGAAAAGAGGCTTAGAGGTCAAAGGCTAGGCAATGTGGGACTAAATGTAGATGAAAATATACGAAACAGAGATGAAAAGAGGTGAGCGGCTCGCATGGGCCTAAAGGCCTTCGGCCGGCCGCGTGCACGCTGCGGCTGAAATTTTTATTTTTTTACAAAATTCGGCCTAAGAAAAAAATAAAAAAAGGCTGGCTGGGCCTGGCCTATTTAAGGGAGAAAAAAATAATGGAGCGCCGGGAGCTACTATACTACGCATGTAGGCGATAAGTAAATATGGGCCGCACGTACAATTTTTTGTTTTTTTAGAAACAGAAGGAAAACCGAATAAAAAAATAAAATAAAAATTTTATATAGGCATATTATATATCGAAACTTGCAGAAAAAGATTTTCTATGACATGAACATTTTTATAATGCCAAATAAAATTCACACGAATTCAGATAATTCAAAGAGTGCTACTGGTTTAATAAAATCCAATAAAAAATCATTTTAAAAATACCAAAATTAATTCAAATTTATTTCTCTCCAATTTTCTGATGTAGGGAATCATGTTACCCTATTTTCCGTATATTTTATTTTTGGAGAAAAATAATTTGAATAAAACCCAAATAACTCCAAATTGAAAATAATTTCATAAGGATTTAATTTGATCCTTTTAAACTTCCAACTCATATTTCATTTGTTTCGAAGATGTCATTTTATCTTCTCTCATGAAAATCATTGAGTTGCATGAAGTTTATGAATTGAAATATTTTCGAATGAAATTCAAATATTTTCAAATACCCTTTCATTTAATTAAATGGAAGAAGTCATATCATCTTCGCTCAAGGTTTTTGTATTTGAAAAGAATTTGAATTCACGAAGACCACGAATGCAAAATGAAAGTTTGGGAAAATCCTTTTATTCCCTCTCATTTAACTTTCAAAAGTTTCGAATTTCACTCAATTTCACACAATCAATCAAATCTATCTATTTATTATAACATTCCAAAATTTAGAATTTTGGGATGTTACAGACTAATCTTTGACAGACGACGCACCTATCACGTCGCTCTCCCTGCTCCTACTTTCTTTGACTTTCAGGCAAAAGGGAGATATGTCATAACCAGGAAAGAGGCGAACGAGTATGAGAGGAGGACTGAGACAGCTCGCCTCCACGCTGCAGCCCAAGATGCAATAACCATTGTATCTCAGTACGATCCCTACTACAACTTTGGATATCCACCAGGCCAGCCGTGGCCATAGACCAACTTAGGCCAAAAGCCTAAGCTTGGGGGGGGGTACGTATTTCTCACCGACATTACATTCATGTTCACACACTCATTGCTAGTTGTCGGTGCTCATACTATTTCATTGTATCATCCATGCTAGTTTATTTTCGTTTTTATGCTTTCTTCTTATCTGTTTAATAAACCTTAAGAAAAACAAAAAAAATTAATTGTAGCTTTTAATTAGTTTACTTTCCATGCTTGTAGTAGTAACTAAAAAGAAAACCCAAAAAGATTTCCCGTTCTTCTTTTGCTTGTTGGGAGCTTTCCTGTGTAAATAAGTTTGTTTCGTTTCTTTGGGGGGTCAAGAGGAGAAGACCATAATTAAAATGTTAAAGTGGCTCTTATATGCATTATTGTTGATCTGACAAAGAGCCCATATTACCTTGTCTTCTCTCTTGAATTGAATGCTTGCAGATTCCAGCTTAGTCCAATGCACATGCAATATTATTATTATCCACACTATTCGGTCGTGCAAGTGAAAGGCAATAATGATGATTATATGATGAACTTATTGAGATGAGAAAAGCTGGTATGAACTCGACCTCTCTTGTTTTTGTAAATATGATTAGTTCATCGTTTCTGATTCAGCCTATTATGAATAAACATATTTACAATGAAAATTAGAGATTATAGTTGCTTATTCCATGCTTAATTAGCTAGGAGCCTATAATGGTTTACCTTGCATGCCAGCATGCTATTAAAATGGTTGTGATGTGGTATGATAGGGTGGTATCGTCTTTTGAACGATTCGAGTGGCTTGACTTGGCACATGTCCATGCATGTAGTTGAAACAAAATCAACATAGCCTCTACGAT
Organism: Triticum urartu; assembly: GCF_003073215.2. Taxonomy (NCBI): domain Eukaryota; kingdom Viridiplantae; phylum Streptophyta; class Magnoliopsida; order Poales; family Poaceae; genus Triticum; species Triticum urartu. Next base: position 246,670,519 of record NC_053025.1, read on the forward strand.
ATTTATGTTCATGGTGCATTATAACCTACTCATGCTTGCATTCGGTGTTGATTAATTTTAATGCATGTTCATGACTGTTGTTGCTCTCTAGCTGATCGCTTCCTAGTCTTTTGCTAGCCTTCACCTGTACTAAGCGGGAATACTGCTTGTGCATCCAATTCCATAAACCCCAAAGTTATTACATACGAGGCCACCATACCTACCTATATACGGTATCTACCTGTCGTCCCAAGTAAATTTGTATGTGTCGAACTCTAAACCTTCAAATAAACATTCTGTTTTGTATGCTCGAATAGCTCATGTATCAACTAGGGCTGTCTGTATCTTCCATGCTAGGAGGGTTATTCTCAAGAGGAGTGGACTCCGCTCCTCACTCACGAGAACTTGGCTGGTCACCGGGATGCCCAGTCCCATGCTTTATGCAAATCGAATCAAAATAATTGCAAACAAAACTCCCCTGGGACTGTTGTTAGTTAGAGGCACTCGTTGTTTCCAGCAAGCCATGGATTGATGCTTGTTGGTGAAGGAGGAGTATAAACTTTACCATTCTATTTGCGAACCGTCTATAATGTGTGTAGCATGGAAGATATCGCCATCTCTCGGTTGTTATGTTGACAATGAAAGTATACCGCTCGAAATATTATTCATATCTATTTCAAAATCGAGCACTGGCACCTCTACAAATCCCTGCTTTCCTCTACGAAGGGCCTATCTATTTACTTTTATGTTGAGTCATCATCCTCTTATTAAAAAGCACTAGTTGGAGAGCACTGCTGACAATTGCATCCATTACTGTTAGTTTACATTGAGTATGACTTGACTGGATCTCTTTTACCATGAATTACAATGTCTAGTCAGTCCCTTATCTTTAAAGGTGCTCTGCATTTATGTTATGTGGTCTCAAAAAGGGCTAGCGAGATACCATCTTGTCATATCTTATCATGATTGTTTTGAGAAAGTGTTGTCATCTGAGATTTATTATTATTGCTCGCTAGTTGATTATGCCATTGATATGAGTAAACATGAGACCTAAATGTCATTGTGAATATGGTTAGTTCATAATCTTTGCTGAAAACTTGAATGCTGGCTTTACATATTTACAACAACAAGAGCAAATAGAGTTTGTAAAAGTTTTTCTTTATCACTTTCAGTTTATCAACTGAATTCCTTGAGGACAAGACGAAGCTATAGGCGCTGGTTTCATCTAATTTGGATAAACGAGTGAAAAGTTATGTCTATTTGAAAAATCAGGGCCAAGCTGTTTTACGAAAGAAAAACTAGCTACGGTTAAGGTCTAACGTATAAATACATAGAATAATTGATAATCTAATTATTTTATCGTATTAGTCTAAAAATAATAAACTACGGAAGTATAAGAAAAAGAAAAACAAAGAAAAGATACCTTTATAAGGCAGAGAAAAGACGACTTTGGAGAGAAGAGACAATTTGCAGAAGTCGCGCCGGAGTGGAGAAATATATTTTTCTTAAATGAATCTAGTCAAACCAAAATATTGATTTAACCCGAATCGAATGATTTTTGGAGACTCTATGGGTCTATATTTATTGATGGAAAACAGGTTTAGAGATCAAAGGCTAGACAATGTGGGATTAAACATAGATGAAAATATACGAAACAGAGATGAAAAGAGGTGAGCGGCTCGCATGGGCCTAAAGGCCTTCGGCCGGCCGCGTGCACGCTGTGGCTGCAGTTTTTTTTACAAAATTCAGCCTAACAAAAAAAATAATATAAAAAAGGCTGGTTGGGCCTGGCCTATTTAAGTGAGAAAAAAACAATGGGGCGCCAGAAGCTACTATACTGCGCATGTAGGCGATAAGTAAATATGGGCCGCACGTACAGTTTTTTATTTTTTTAGAAACAGAAGGAAAACCGAATAACAAAAATAAAATAAAAATTTTATATAGGCATATTATATATCAAAATTTTCAGAAAAAGATTTTCTACGACATGTACATTTTTATAATGCCAAATAAAATGCACACAAATTCAGAAAATTCAAAGAGTGCTACTGGTTTGATAAAATCCAATAAAAATCATTTTAAAAATACCAAAATTAATTCAAATTTATTTCTCTCCAATTTTCTGATGTAGGGAATCATATTACCCTATTTTCCGTATATTTTATTTTTGGAGAAAAATAATTTGAATAAAACCCAAATAACTCCAAATTGAAAATAATTTCAAAAGGATTTAATTTGATCATTTTAAACTTCCAACTCATATTTCGTCTGTTTTGAAGATGTCATTTTATCTTCTCTCATGAAAATCATTGAGTTGCATGAAGTTTATAAATTGAAATATTTTCAAATGAAATTCAAATATTTTCAAATACCCTTTAATTTAATTAAATGGAAGAAGTCATATCATCTTTGCTCAAGGGTTTTGTATTTGAAATGAATTTGAATTCACGGAGACCACGAATGCAAAATGAATGTTTGGGAAAATCCGTTTATTCCCTCTCATTTAACTTTCAAAAGTTTCGAATTTCACTCAATTTCACACAATCAATCAAACAATCAATCAAATCCATCTATTTATTATAACATTCCAAATTTTAGAATTTTGGGATGTTACAAACCTACCACCCTTAAAATGAATCTCGTCCTCGAGATTCAGAGAGGCTAGCAAGAAATAGGTTAGGTTTGGGGTCTCCTCAAAAATCCATCGATCGTCTCCAGGGTCTCGGGTACTACCACCCTTAGAAGCACGGTTACGGTTCCATCAAAACTCATATACTCCATCCTTATTCTCGACAGTGCCGGTCTTCTCAAATTCTCGGGAAAATTCCGTCTCTGGGCTCTTCTGATAGCGGCATAACCTTTTTCCTCAATTCTTCTGTCCTTTCATCTTGGTAAGGTTATTCCGAGATTGGGTCTTCATAGCTGACGGGTCTGGCGCCAATACTGAACAACTATCGATATCTCATGGTGGTCAACCATTTATGTTTTCTCCTGCAGGAAATGGGTCTGGGTTGATCCTCACCGTATAACCTACGGTTGGCAAAAACTGCCTTGTACAAGGGAAAAATACCTATACCATTCTAAGGCTTAAACAAGGTTTTGATCGTCGTCTCTTTACTATAGGTAAGTAACTCAGATTTACCATCCCATATAGCAAGGCGAATAATAAGAGTAAGTCGGTATGGTGATCAATCCATCCCGCACCCAAATCATTACCTTGTATACGGTTTAGCGAATCTCACATTCTAACACTCGGACATCCTCACAAGCATTGCAGAATTTCTCTTGTCGACGAACCAAGGTTCGGATAAATCCATTGATTCTGCAAACCAAACAAACATCTATCGTTCCTTCACAACTCTTAGGTTTTGCATTACTCCTATAAAATCGTCTGCCGATAAACGTCGTATCTTCCTCCAGGGTTTTTCCTTCAGCAAGAATGTGCTTGCTTCTTGGCAGGTCCTGGGGCATGTGGGTTATGGCCCATCTCATCACTTGTAGTCCTTGAACTTATCATCGGGCAACTGATCATTATTCCAACTTCCAACTTCCTAGTATTCTTAAATCCATCCAATTGTATTGTCTTCCTTCCTTCTATTGGCACCAACTAGGACATGATTACTCAGACTCATCATGGAGTTTCCATTGATCCATATTTCCGACATCATACCTCCTTTATATCCAATAGTAATTTATCTCTTCATCCTCGTGGGATATCCCACATACCGAGATAAAAACTTATACTTATGGAGTCCATATTCCACATCATTATCCTTTCCAGGGTCAAGCGTCCTTACAGGGGAATATTGGCCATCTCTGCATGGCACTTCTTCAACTGGGAAACGTGAAACACATCTTGAACTCCTGACAGTCCTTTGGGTGACTCCAACTTGTTGGCCACTTCTCACATATGCTCCAAAACTCGGTATGGTCCTACAAATCTCGGGGCTAACTTTCCCTTAAATACAAATCGTTTACCTCCTCGCAGAGGGGTCACATGAAGACATGCTCTGTCTCCAATTTCATAGACTACCTCCTTGCGTTTTTTTAGTCTGCATAACTCTTCTGCCTGGACTGAACTACCTTCAGTCTATCTCGAATCAACTTAACATTCTCTTCTGACTCCTTGATCACATTTGGTCCAACAACTGACGGTCTCCAACTTCATCCCACATACTCTTGGGGCATCACACATATTGAGACAAAACTCGTATTCATTTTGTCCGAAATCCACTCAGTGGAGTATCCTTATCTTTTCCAGGGGTCAACGGTTCTTACAGGGTACTACCACCCTTAAAATGCACAAATCTTCCATAGACCATATTTCTCATATCCTCAGAATGGCCAAAATTCTTCTTCATAGAGTAACAACTCATAAAATCCATATCAGTACCAACGATGCTAACTTTATTCATTCTCAAGTGATTACAATCTCTCGCTTTTCCATTACATGTCTCAACTCAACACCTAAATATAAAAGAAAATGTTCTCACTTCTACTACTCCATTTCTTTTGTTGCAAACTCAACTATCTAGCACAAGTTTCCTTCTCCTTGGGGCATTCTCTGGCAAAGTGCCCTGCTCCATTACAACTAAAACGTATTACTTCTGACAAGTATTGAGGTTTCCTTTTGGGGCAATTGTTGAGGTAGTGCCCTGACTCCTTGCACCTGTAACAGGTGATATGACTCAGGTCCTTCCTGGAATCCCATCTGCTTCTCTTCCTGGACCTTTCCAGGCCAATCATGGCTTCTATTTCTTGTGGGTCATATTCTACTTTCTCTGTTAGGAATTATACTAGATCCCCATTCAAACAATTTGGGGAGATGTGTCCTTCTTCTCCACATGAATAGCAAGACTTAGTGCAGGGTTTACTCGGGTCTTCTTTAGGCGTGTCCTCCATCTCTTCCTTCATCACAGCTTCTTCTAAAATTTCCATGAGGGCTCCTTTCATTACTTCTTTCTTCTGCTGGATGGTTCGTTGTACCATGGGGTAAATGTGACACTGAGTAGGATAGTGGGTAGTCCCTTCACACAAGAAAAAAGTAATCTGCCTAATTAGGCATTCTTCAACTGGGTGACTTCCTTCACAATTAGGGCATTCATCCTTGTGTTCTTTATGGGTGTGTCCTATTTCTCCACAAATCTTGCATGAACAAGGTTTCTTCATATCCTTTCCATAAGGCTTCAACTTCTGGGACACAAGCCGAGACTTTCGCAGAGTCAACTTAAATTCTTTCCAAGTGGTTACTCCTTGCCATCCATTGATGGTTTGGTACATCCTCCACCAAGTAGCAGCACCTCTTTCAAAGCACTGAAGAGCATGCTGGGTCATATCCTTTCCGACTATAGGGTTATTCTCCATGTGATCCTCCATGTTCTGAATCCAGCGGTCTGTCTCCAACTGACTCATCGGTCTAGAAAATACAAGCTCATCTCCATTCATCCTCTATTGGGTCCATGTGGGTTTGGGGTAAGATAAGAGAGAGGGAGAGGGATACACACAATACAAACAAAAGTTTTGAAAAGACAGATTTTATTTGTGGCCGTCGAGAAAAACATCAAACAAATGACAGCTCACAAACGTCGCATCTAACGCAGGTATATAACAGGGTTTTGGTCTTCTAAAGGTCAATAAATCTTCAAGGTCGTCTAACTCTTCAAGTCTTGTTCATGCCTCCAATGGCTTCTTCCGATCATGCTTGTCTTTCTCAAGTTCTTTTGCCAGATCAACTTTGTTGACGCGAAGTCTCTCGTGACGTCCTTTAATATTCTGGAGTTGCGTTCCAAACTTCTGGTTTCAACATCCTTCGCATGAACCATGGTCCTACTGTCCTTCAGTTCCTGACGAATCTCCAGTATGTCGAGGTTTTGCTCCTCTAGCTTGGCTACTTCAGCTTCTTGGACCTAAGTTCTTCACGAAATGCTTCCTTGTCTAATACGGCTTCCTGGAGCTCCACCTTAAACTTCTTGATGTACTACTCCAAATCCTGGTGATACGCCGACTAAGGTTAAAACTTCATCTTACTGATAGGTGCTCCATCAGCCTTCTTCCATCCAATCCATTCTGAAGAAATGCATCCTTAACTCAGCACGGTGATAATAGCATGAGCGGGCGATAACATCATGGATAGCTGGGTTTCTGCTCTTGTCATTTCCATGAGCTATCTCTCCATAGTTGATATCTCCTGCCTTATAGTTTCCCTTGACAGAACTTTAAGTTTTTAACTCTCCATGCTCCGGTCTTTCTCCGATACACCCTGATCTCGGGCATTGACAACTTCCATAATCTGTCAAGTTCCATAAGGGTAGCCTTCCTAGGTCATACAAATCTAGGGATTCTTCAGAGCGTCCAATTCTCCTAGTCTTCGGAGTCTTCAACAGTTGTAGTTTCCATTATCATAATGTATGGTAAAATCCTCTTCATTCCAAATGGTCTTACTTGTCTGATATCCTGTACTTCTTGGAGTGGTCTCATCAGTCGAATCTTCGAATGGTCAAAAAGGGAAAGGGGTATAGTCTCACTAAAAGGAAATTTGAATAAACTTAGAAGAGAAGAGAAATAAAAGATCTTTTGAAAATGAAGTTGTAGAGATTATCTTTCCTATGGGCTTGCCAATCTCTAGGGTCACGTCCTACAGTCAACATATGCTCTGATACCATCTTGTAGCGACCCGACCTCAGATGGTCAAGTCTCTGTGCTTAAGTGTCATCCCTGGATCGATATGCTGACACACACAGTACTCGAGGATTTATAACAGAGGTAAATCACATGTAAAAAGTAATGTAAATACTATTACCTCAATCCAAATAGCGGAAGTAACAAGGTTGTGGATTCCCATCAACACCAACGGCAAAGTTGAGTCTAGAAATCTTAACCCTAACGTATCACTTACTCATCGTAAGATTCCTGCAACATGAGACGTTGCAACCACAAAGGGTCAGTACATTGAATGTACTGGCAAATTCACACCATAGAGAGAAATGATGAACAATGGCTATCACTACATGCATATTTGGCTGGTGGAAAAGCTCTATGGTTATAGTTTTTGCGAAAAGCCAATTTTTCCCTACTACAAAGGAATAAATTTTATTTAACTATCATGGTGGTTGTTAAACATTGAGAATGGTTGACAGCATTCTCAATCCCAATTAAGTAACATCATTAAACCCAACAACTTAATTTAAAGTAACATGATGAGATTCACATGATAATCCAAGTACTAGATACTCAAGATGTCCATACCCGGGGACACGGCTAATCATGATTAGTTTGTACTCTGCAGAGGTTTGCGCACCTTTCCCCACAAGACTCGATCTCCTCCGCTGGATTTCTCGCACTACATGGTGTTTGAGAAACGGATGACTGAGACATAGTCTTTCAGAAGCGTTTGCACCTTACAATGGGTAGACCGTACCACCTACAACCCCTACATCTGCTAGTCTACCACTGTAAGAGTTCACACGACTTAATCAACTATGCTAGAGCCCATAATAGCTTGTGGTTGCACACGGAAGTTTCTAGTATGAATAATCTCATGAACCCTTTGAGCCTGGGTGGTGGTCCATAAAAAAAGGCAATCCTGGAATACCCAGGTGCCTAGACAGGCAATTGCTGGAATATCCAGGTGCCTCAATCCACCTAGATGTGTGTTAAAGTTGCCACCTTAAGTAAACCATTAATTAACAATCTCACATCTGTCATGAAATACTCTCAAACCCAATCCACGTCTATGAGCATAGCATGGAAATATAAGCATAACGTAATAGTAACTCCCAAGGTTTGAATGCAGGGCAATAGGTTCCTACCTCATCAACTACTTCCCAATACCCACGTGTTATCAATCCTACTCATGCAATGTTTGAGGGTGAAACTAATGCATAAAAACTGGGTATGAAAGGGATATGATCAACGTGTGAACTTGCCTGCAATGTTGATGAAGATGATTCGCACTCAAAACTCTTGATAGTTCTACTCGTCACACTCCGGTCAATATATCATAAGCAAGCAATAGCAACCACACATAAGCAATCACTCAAAGATCGGAGAGAACAAAGAAAACAATTCGGAAAACGTCAAAACCAAGCAAATAACTCTTGCAACATAAAATTTTTTCTAACAGTACTAAAATTAAGTGAATTTGGCCTTATCAGAAAGTTTAGGTCAAGAGCTTCGATTTGCAAAAAGAATCAACTAAATCGGAGTTACGAAACTCAACTTATGTTCAAAAGAAGTTTGAATATGAATCTAAACAAAATTTGAAAATTTCAAAAAGTTGACGTGACAGGTTCACTGGATAGGTGAAAACAAGAAGAAGCTATAGGCGCTGATTTCATCTAATTTGTATAAACGAGTGAAAGTTATGTCTATTTAAAAAATCAGGGCCAAGCTGTTTTACAAAAGAAAAAATAGCTACGGTTAAGGTCTAACGTATAAATACGTAGACTAATTGATAATCTAATTATTTTAATCGTATTAGTCCTAAAAATAATAAACTACGAAGTATAAGAAGAAAAAAAACAAAGAAGATACCTTATAAGGCAGAGAAAAGAGACTTTGGAGAGAATAGACAATGTGCAGAAGTCGCGCCGGGGGAGAAATATATTTTTCTTAAATGAATCTAGTCAAACCAAAATATTGATTTACCCTGAATTGGATGATTTTTGGAGGCTCTATGGGTCTATATTTATTGATGGAAAAAAGGTTTAGAGATCAAAGGCTAGACAATGTGGGATTAAACATAGATGAAAATATACGAAACAGAGATGAAAAGAGGTGAGCGGCTCGCATGGGCCTAAAGGCCTTCGGCCGGCCGCGTGCACGCTGTGGCTGCAGTTTTTTTTACAAAATTCAGCCTAACAAAAAAAATAATATAAAAAAGGCTGGTTGGGCCTGGCCTATTTAAGAGAGAAAAAAACAATGGGGCGCCAGAAGCTACTATACTGCGCATGTAGACGATAAGTAAATATGGGCCGCACGTACAGTTTTTTATTTTTTTAGAAACAGAAGGAAAACCGAATAACAAAAATAAAATAAAAATTTTATATAGGCATATTATATATCAAAATTTTCAGAAAAAGATTTTCTACGACATGAACATTTTTATAATGCCAAATAAAATACACACAAATTCAGAAAATTCAAAGAGTGCTACTGGTTTAATAAAATCCAATAAAAATCATTTTAAAAATACCAAAATTAATTCAAATTTATTTCTCTCCAATTTTCTGATGTAGGGAATCATATTACCCTATTTTCCGTATATTTTATTTTTGGAGAAAAATAATTTGAATAAAACCCAAATAACTCCAAATTGAAAATAATTTCAAAAGGATTTAATTTGATCATTTTAAACTTCCAACTCATATTTCGTCTATTTTGAAGATGTCATTTTATCTTCTCTCATGAAAATCATTGAGTTGCATGAAGTTTATAAATTGAAATATTTTCAAATGAAATTCAAATATTTTCAAATACCCTTTAATTTAATTAAATGGAAGAAGTCATATCATCTTTGCTCAAGGGTTTTGTATTTGAAAAGAATTTGAATTCACGAAGACTACGAATGCAAAATGAAAGTTTGGGAAAATCCTTTTATTCCCTCTCATTTAACTTTCAAAAGTTTCGAATTTCACTCAATTTCACACAATCAAAAATCATCTATTTATTATAACATTCCAAAATTTAGAATTTTGGGATGTTACACCACTAATCTTGCCAGATGACGCACCTATCACGTCGCTCTCCCTGCTCCTACTTTCTTTGACTTTCAGGCAAAAGGAGATATGTCATAACCAGGGAAGAGGCGAACGAGTATGAGAGGAGGACTGAGACAGCTGCCTCCAGCTGCAGCCCAAGATGCAATACATTGTAATCTCAGTACGACCCCAGCTACAACTTTGGATATCCACCAGGCCAGCCGTGGCCATAGACCAACTTAGGCCAAAAGCCTAAGCTTGGGGGAGTACGTATTTCTCACCGACATTACATTCATGTTCACACACTCATTGCTAGTTGTCGGTGCTCATACTTTTTCATTGTATCATCCATGCTAGTTTATTTTCCTTTTTATGCTTTCTTCTTGTGTGTTTAATAAACCTTAAGAAAAACAAAAAAATTAGTTGTAGCTTTTAATTAGTTTACTTTCCATGCTTGTAGTAGTAATTAAAAAGAAAACCCAAAAAGATTTTCGTTCTTCTTTTGCTTGTTGGGAGCTTTCCGTGTAAATAGTTTTTTCTTTTCTTGGGGGGTCAGAGAGAAGACCATAATTAAAATGTTGGTGGCTCTTATATGCATTATTGTTGATCTGACAAAGAGCCCATATTACCTTGTCTTCTCTCTTGAATTGAATGCTTGCAGATTCCAGCTTAGTCCAATGCACGTGCACTATTATTATTATCCACACTATTCGGTCGTGCAAGTGAAAGGCAATAATGATGATTATATGATGAACTTATTGAGATGAGAAAAGCTAGGTATGAACTCGACCTCTCTTGTTTTTGTAAATATGATTAGTTCATCGTTCCTGATTCAGCCTATTATGAATAAACATGTGCAATGAAAATTAGAGATTATAGTTGCTTATGCCATGCTTAATTAGCTAGGAGCTTATAATGGTTTACCTTGCGTGCCAACATGCTATTAAAATGGTTGTGATGTGGTATGATAGGGTGGTATCCTCCTTTGAACGATTCGAGTGCTTGACTTGGCACATGTTCACGCATGTAGTTGAAACAAAATCAACATAGCCTCTACGATATTTATGTTCATGGTGATTATATCCTACTCATGCTTGCATTCAGGTGTTGATTAATTTTAATGCATGTTCATGACTGTTGTCGCTCTCTAGCTGGTCGCTTCCCAGTCTTTCTAGCCTTCACTTGTACTAAGCGGGAATACTGCTTGTGCATCCAATTCCATAAACCCCAAAGTTATTCCATATGAGTCCACCATACCTACCTATATACGGTATCTACCCGTTCCAAGTAAATTTGTATGTGGTCAAACTCTAAACCTTCAAATAAACATTCTGTTTTGTATGCTCGAATAGCTCATGTATCAACTAGGGCTGTCTGTATCTTCCATGTTAGGCGGGTTATTCTCAAGAGGAGTGGACTCCGCTCCTCACTCACGAGAAAATGGCTGGTCACCGGGATGCCCAGTCCCATGCTTTATGCAAACTAAATCAAAATAATTGCAAACAAAACTCCCTGGGACTCTTGTTAGTTGGAGGCACTCGTTGTTTCGAGCAAGCCATGGATTGATGCTTGTTGGTGGAGGGGGAGTATAAACTTTACCATTCTGTTTGGGAACCGCCTATAATGTGTGTAGCATGGAAGATATCGCCATCTCTGGTTGTTATGTTGACAATGAAAGTATACCGCTCAAAATATTATTCATATCTATTTCAAAATCGAGCACTGGCACCTCTACAAATCCCTGCTTTCCTCTACGAAGGGCCTATCTATTTACTTTTATGTTGAGTCATCATCCTCTTATTAAAAAGCACTAGTTGGAGAGCACCGCTGTCATTTGCATCATTACTGTTAGTTTACATTGAGTATGACTTGACTGGATCTCTTTTACCATGAATTACAATGTCTAGTCAGTCCTTGATCTTTAAAGGTGCTCTGCATTTATGTTTTGCGGTCTCAGAAAGGGCTAGCGAGATACCATCTTGTTATATCATATATATGATTGTTTTGAGAAAGTGTTGTCATCCGAGATTTATTATTATTGCTCGCTAGTTGATTATGCCATTGATATGAGTAAACATGAGACCTAAAGTTATTGTGAATATGGTTAGTTCATAATCTTTGCTGAAAACTTGAATGCTGGCTTTACATATTTACAACAACAAGAGCAAACAGAGTTTGTAAAAGTTTTTCTTTATCACTTTCAGTTTATCAACTGAATTGCTTGAGGACAAGCAAAGGTTTAAGCTTGGGGGAGTTGATACGTCTCCGTCGTATCTACTTTTCCAAACACTTTTGCCCTTGTTTTGGACTCTAACTTGCATGATTTGAATGGAACTAACCCGGACTGACTTGTTTTCAGCAGAATTGCCATGGTGTTATTTTTGTGCAGAAATAAAAGTTCTCGGAATGACCTGAAAATTAACAGAGAATTATTTTGGAATATATAAAAAATATTGGAAAAGACCATACGTCAGGGGGCCCACACCCTGTCACACGAGGGTGGGGCGCGCCCCCACCTGTGGCGCCCCCACGCGAAAGGGATGCCACAGGTGAGTCCCTAGACCGTCGACGCGAGAGAGTCGAGGCGGGCCATGGTGTGACACGCCACCTGAACCTCAACCTGACTTCCATATATGGCACTTTCAGAGAAAAAAATAAGTGAGAGGAAGGGATTCATGGTCTGAATTTTAAACTATACACGGACCAAATAGCGCACAGCCCCTAACTTCTCGGGAGGGCTTGATTTTGGAGTCTGTTCTGGGCCCAGAAAATGCGACAAATCCGTCACACGCTATCCGAGTCATCATTCAACCCGTTCCCCTCCATACTACAACCAAGCCAAATTTTCCACCCTACGCTCATAATGTCTCACCGCTGTGCGTGAGTAAATTTTCCAAGTAGGCTTGCTGGACGGTGATGGGTTTGGATGAGATTTATCATGTAATCGAGTTAGTTTTGTTAGGGTTTGATCCCTAGTATCCACTATGTTCTGAGATTGATGTTGCTATAACTTTGCTATGCTTAATGCTTGTCACTAGGGCCCGAGTGCCATGATTTCAGATCTGAACCTATTATCTTTTCATCAATATATGAGAGTTCTTGATCCTATCTTGCAAGTCTATAGTCACCTACTATGTGTTATGATCCGGCAACCCCGAAGTGACAATAGTCGGGACCACTCCCGGTGATGACCATAATTTGAGGAGTTCGTGTATTCACTATGTGTTAATGCTTTGGTCTGGTACTCTATTAAAAGGAGGCCTTAATATCCCTTAGTTTCTAATAGGACCGCGCTGCCACGGGAGGGTAGGACAAAAGATGTCATGCAAGTTCTTTTCCATAAGCATGTATGACTATATTCGGAATACATGCCTACATTACATTGATGAAGTGGAGCTAGTTCTGTGTCACCCTATGTTATAACTGTTACATGATCGATCGCATCTGGCATAATTCTCCATCACCGATCCAATGCCTACGAGCTTTTCATATATTGTTCTTTGCTTATTTACTTTTCCGCTGCTATTGTTACAATCACTACAAAACCCAAAAATTTTACTTTTGCTACCGTTACTTTTGCTACCGTTACCACTACTATCATATTACTTTGCTACAGATATTAAGTTTCCAGGTGTGGTTGAATTGACAACTCAGTTGCTAATACTTGATAATATTCTTTGGCTCCCCTTGTGTCGAATCAATAAATTTGGGTTGAATACTCTACCCTTGAAAACTGCTGTGATCCCCTATACTTGTGGGTTATCATGGGTCTGGTCGCTTCACAAGTTCCCAGACATTGTTGAGCTCGAACTGATGTAATTCCTCTTGCATTGCTTGAATCCACTCGGGCTCTAGAGATGCCTCATCTACTTTGGTGGGCTCTGTGATAGAGACAAAGGCAAAGTGCCCACAAAAGATAGACAAATGTGAAGCCTTTGAGCATGTGAGAGGACCTGGTGCTTTGATGTCGTTGATGATTCTCTCAATATGCACTTCATTAGCAATGCGAGGATGAGCGGTTTGATGACGTTGAGTGGGCTCAGCATTTTCTTTCGAGCCATTTTCCTCAGGTGCATTAGCATGATGTTCTTCATGTTCTGGAATGACTTCTTCAGGAGATTCTTCAATAGGAATGACATCCTCAGTAGCCTTGAACTTAATGGATTCTTCAGGAGACATTTCATCTAGCACAGGAGGCAGGTGCTCTCTTTGCGAGCCGTTAGTTTCATCGAACCGCACATCTACAGTTTCAACAACCTTGTGGTGATTGGTGTTGAAGAATCTGTAGGTGTGCGAGTCCTTTCCGTAACCAATAATAAAACCTTCATGTGCTTTGGTGCAAATTTAGAATTGTGATGAGTATCTCTAATCCAACATTTAGCACCGAAGACTTTGAAATAACTCACATTGGGTTTCTTGTCAGTGAGGAGTTCATATGAATAATTTGTGAAGATATACCCTGTTGATGATGTGGCACGCAATATCAATTGCCTCAGGCCATAAGTGAGGAGGCGTCTTGTATTCATCAAGCATAGTGCGAGCCATCTCAACAAGAGCCACGTTCTTGCGCTCCACGACGTCATTCTGCTGAGGAGTATAAGGAGCAGATAACTCGTGAGTAATACCAAGTTCGTTAAGATAGTCATCAAGACCAGTGTTTTTGAACTCAGTCCCATTGTCACTTCTGATGTGCTTGATCTTTACACCGAAGTTGGTTGAATCCCTAGAGGAAAATTGTTTGAAGACTTCCTGCACTTCAGTTTTGTAAGTGATGATATGCACCCATGTGTAACGAGAATAGTCAATAACAATGATAAAGCCATATAAAGATGCAACATTAGTGAATGTGGCATAATGAGTAGGGCCAAAGAGATCCATGTGAAGCAATTAAAATGGACGAGTGGTACTCATGATGGTCTTTGAGGGATGCTTGGCCTTGGTTATCTTTCCAGCTTCACAAGCCCCACATAGGTGATCCTTGAGGAATTTGACGCCCTCGATGCCAATGACATGCTTCTTCTTCGCGAGTGTGTGCAAGTTCCTCATGCCACCATGACCAAGTCGTCGATGCTTTAGCCAGCCTTTTGAAGCTTTTGCAAGTAGACATGTGGCAGGTTGTGGTCCTGTAGATAAATCAATAATATACAAGTCTCCTCTCCTAAAGCCTTCGAAGACTTTGGAATTGTCAGCTTCCATGATCACAACACAACGATACTTGCCAAAGACAACAACCATATCAAGATCACAAAGCATTGAGATGGACATGAGGTTGAATCCTAAGGACTCGACAACCATGACCTTGTCCATGTGTCGATCCTTTGAGATCACAACCTTACCTAGACCCAATACCTTACTTTTGCCTTTGTTAGCGTAGGTGATATGCTTCAGATGCGATGGAGATAAGGCAGTGTCCATCAATAAGTTCCTATCACCGGTCATGTGATTTGTACATCCACTGTCGAGGAACCACTCAGTGGCTTTCGGTTGATGATCCTGCAGATGAATTAGTGCATCTTACAAACTCATATACTTTAGCAGTGAAGAATATGACATCAAATTCATCATATCAATTTCATCAAGTAATAGAACAGATATAGCAATATGAGGACGTGTGCTACCTCTTGACCATGCGTTGGTTTTCCCTTGAAGAGGAAAGGGTGATGCAGCAAAGTAGCGTAAGTATTTCCCTCAGTTTTTGAGAACCAAGGTATCAATCCAGTAGGGGACTACACGCAAGTCCGTCGTACCTGCACAAACAATCAAGAACCTTGCAACCAACGCGATAAAGGGGTTGTTAGTCCCTTCACGGCCACTTGCAAAAGTGAGATCTGATAAAGATAATAAGATAAATATTTTTGGTATTTTTGTTGTGTAGATTGAAAAGTAAAGATTGCAAAATAAATGGCGATAGAAATAGCTAGTTGACGGGAGATTAATATGATGTAAAATAGACCCGGTGGCCATAGGTTTCACTAGTGGCTTCTCTCAAGATAGCATAATCTACGGTGGGTGAACAAATTACTGTCGAGTAATTGATAGAAAAGTGCATAGTTATGAGAATATCTAGGAATGATCATGTATATAGGCATCACGTCCGTGACAAGTAGACCGAAACGATTCTGCATCTACTACTATTACTCCACACATCGACCACTATCCAGCATGCATCTAGAGTATTAAGTTCATAAGAACAGAGTAACACATTAGGTAATATGACATGATGTAGAGGGATAAACTCAAGCAATATGATATAAACCCCATCTTTTTATCCTCGATGGCAACAATACAATAAGTGTCGTTTCCCTTTCTGTCACTGGGATCGAGCACCGCAAGATTGAACCCAAAGCTATGCACTTCTCCCATTGCAAGAAAGATCAATCTAGTAGGCCAAACTAAACTGATAATTCGAAGAGACTTGCAAAGATATCAAATAATGCATATAAGAATTCAGAGAAGAATCAAATATTGTTCATAGATAATCTTGATGATAAACCCACAATTCATCGGATCTCGACAAACACATCGCAAAAAGAATTACATCGAATAGATCTCCAAGAGAATCAAGGAGAACTTTGTATTGAGATCCAAAGAGAGAGAAGAAGCCATCTAGCTAATAACTATGGACCCGAAGGTCCGTGGTAAACTAGTCACACATCATCGGAGAGGCTATGGTGTTGATGTAGAAGCCCTCTGTGATCGATTCCCCCTCCGGCGGAGGGCCGGGAAAGGCCCCAAGATGGGATCTCACGGGTATAGAAGGTTGCGGCGGTGGAAGTAGGGTTTCGTGGTGCATAATAAAGCCCATTAAACATCCAAAACAGATAATATAATAGCATGGAACAATCAAAAATTATAGATACGTTGGAGACGTATCAAGCATCCCCAAGCTTAATTCCTGCTCGTCCTCGAGTAGGTAAATGATAAAAACAGAATTTTTGATGTGGAATGCTACCTAACATAATTTTCAAAGTAATTCTCTTTATTATGGCATGAATGTTCAGATCCGAAAGATTCAAGATAAAAGTTTAATATTGACATAAAAATAATAATACTTCAAGCATACTAACTAAGCAATGATGTCTTCTCAAAATAACATGGCCAAATAAAGCTTATCCCTACAAAATTATATAGTTTGGCTATGCTTCATTTTCATCACACAAAAATGCTCTCATCATGCACAACCCTGATGACAAGCCAAGCAATTGTTTCATACTTTAGTAATCTCAAACTTTTTTCAACTTTCATGCAATACATGAGCGTGAGCCATGGACATAGCACTATGGGTGGAATAGAATATGATAATGGAGGTTGTGTGGAGAAGACAAAAAAGGAGAAAGTCTCACATTGACGCGGCTAATCAACGGGCTAGGGAGATGCCCATCAATTGATGCCAATGCAAGGAGTAGGGATTGCCATGCAACAGATGCACTAGAGCTATAAATGTATGAAAGCTCAACAAAAGAAACTAAGTGGGTGTGCATCCAACTTGCTTGCTCACGAAGACCTAGGGCATTTGAGGAAGCCCATTGTTGGAATATACAAGCCAAGTTCTATAATGAAAAATTCCCACTAGTATATGAAAGTCACAAAATAAGAGACTCTCTATCATAAAGATCATGGTGCTACTTTGAAGCACGAGTGTGGAAAAAGGATAGTAGCATTGTCCCTTTTATTTCTTTTCTCTCTTTTTTTCTCTTTTTTGGGACAATGCTCTATTAATGATGATCATGACACTTCTATTTATTTACAACTCAATGATTACAACTCGATACTAGAACAAGATATGACTCTATATGAGTGTCTTCGGCGGTGTACCGGGATGGGAAATGAATCAGGAGCGACATGTATAATAAATTATGCATGGTGGCTTTGCCACAAATACAATGTCAACTACATGATCATGCAAGGCAATATGACAATGATGAAGCGTGTCATAATAAATGAAATGGTGGAAAGTTGCATGGCAATATATCTCGGAATGGCTATGGAAATGCCATAATAGGTAGGTATGGTGGCTGTTTTGAGGAAGATATAAGGAGGTTTATGTGTGATAGAGCATATCATATCATGGGGGTTGGATGCACTGGCGAAGTTTGCACCAACTCTCAAGGTGAGAAAGGGCAATGCACGGTACCGAAGAGGCTAGCAATGATGGAAAGGTGAGAGTGTGTATAATCCATGGACTCAACATTAGTCATAAAGAACTCACATACTTATTGCAAAAATCTACAAGTCATCAAAAACCAAGCATTACGTGCATGCTCCTAGGGGGATAGATTGGTAGGAAAAGACCATCGCTCGTCCTTGACCACCACTCATAAGGATGACAATCAAAGAACACCTCATGTTTCAAATTTGCCACACAACGGTCACCATACGTGCATGCTACGGGACTTGCAAACTTCAATACAAGTATTTATCAAATTCACAACTACTCAACTAGCACGACTCTAATATTACCATCTTCATATCTCAAAACAATCATCAAGTATCAAACTTCTCGTAGTATTCAATGCACGTTTTATGAAAGTTTTTATTATACCTATCTTGGATGCCTATCATATTAGGACTAATTTTATAGCCAAAGAAAATTACCATGCTGTTCTAAAGGACTCACAAAATGATATAAGTGAAGCATGAGAGATCAATAATTTCTATAAAATAAAACCAACACCGTGCTCTAAAAAGATATAAGTGAAGCACTAGAGCAAAATTATCTAACTCAAAAGATATAAGTGAAGCACATAGAGTATTCTAATAAATGTCGATTTATGTGTGTCTCTCCAAAAGGTGTGTACAGAAAGGATGATTGTGGTAAACTAATAAGCAAAGACTCGAATCATACACGACGCTCCAAGCAAAATACATATCATGTGGTGAATAAAAATATAGCCTCAAGTAAAGTTACCGATGGACTAAGACGAAAGAGGGGATGCCTTCCGGGGCATCCCCAAGCTTAGGCTTTTGGTTGTCCTTAAATTTTACCTTGGGGTGCCATGGGTATCCCCAAGCTTAGGCTCTTGCCACTCCTTATTCCAAAATCCATCAAATCTTTACCCAAAACTTGAAAACTTCACAACACAAAACTCAACAGAAAATCTCATGAGTTCCGTTTGTATAAGAAAACAAATCACCACTTCAAGGTACTGTAATGAACTAATTCTTTATTTATATTGGTGTTAAACCTACTGTATTCCAACTTCTCTATGGTTCATACCCCCCGATACTAGCCATAGATTCATCAAAATAAGCAAACAACACACAAAAAACAGAATCTGTCAAAAACAGAACAGTGTGTAGCAATCTATAGGTTTCGAATACTTCTGTAACTCAAAAAATTCTACCAAATTAGGACGACCTAAATAATTTGTATATTGATCTACTGCAGTTGGATTTTGGTACTTTATCACTCTCTGGTTAAAAATGAAAATTATTCTCGTGAGTGCATACTTTCTGTTTTTTTCAGCAAGATCAAACAACAATCATCCAAGAAGATCCTAAAGCCTTTACTTGGCACAAACACTAATTGAAACATAAAAACACAACCATAACAGAGGATAGATGATTTATTTATTACTAAATAGGAACAAAAATCAAGGAACAAAAATAAAATTGGGTTGCCTCCCAACAAGCGCTATCGTTTAACGCCCCTAGCTAGGCATTAAAGCAAGAATAGATCTAGGTATTACCATCTTTGGTGTTGGGAAAGAAAAGAGAAAATTTCTTATCTATAGCATTTATCCTTCTATTTTTAGAAAGCACATGGCCATTAATGGTGGAAGAAATATTAAGCACGCTACGAAAATTTGCATCTAAGCTAACCTTCATCTCTTTGATAATTTCATTTTGATAAAAGCACAAAAGAGAGGTGGATTCAACCTTCTCACTCATGGAGTCGCCAAATATAGTTTTGATCTTTTCATAGGTATCTATGGCATCCCCCTCAAGAAAACCTTCTTCCAAAATAGAATCCAAAACTTTCTTGAACGAAGAGGGTAAGCCAACATAAAAGCTTTTTAGGTATATCTCAATTTGATATTAGCTGGGATACTTAATAACCTATCCCAAGCGCCTTTCAAAGACTCATCAATCAAATAACGAAAGATTCCAGGATCATCTTCATCGAAATTATCCAAACTCTCATTGATAAACCCGGTAGGTCTTTCCATAGCATCATTATTTATGAGCTTAGAAAGGACGGAGGGTCTATCCAAAGTGCTAGAACTCGGGAGAAAAAGCCTTACCCCTTTTTGGTTCGGCCATGGCGAAAGAAAGGCAAACGGAGAAAGGGTGAATGGGAAAGAGGCGAATAAAACGGCAAGGGTGAAATGGGGGAGAGGAAAACGAGAGGCAAATGGCAAATAATGTAATGCGAGGGAGAAGAGTTTGTGATGGGTACTTGGTATGTCTAGACTTGTGCGTAGATCTCCCCGGCAACGGCGCCAAAAATCCTTCTTGCTACTTCTTGAGCATGCGTTGGTTTTCCCTTGAAGAGGAAAGGGTGATGCAGCAAAGTAGCGTAAGTATTTCCCTCAGTTTTTGAGAACCAAGGTATCAATCCAGTAGGAGACTACACGCAAGTCCCTTGTACCTGCACAAACAATCAAGAACCTTGCAACCAACGCGATAAAGGGGTTGTCAATCCCTTCACGGCCACTTGCAAAAGTGAGATCTGATAAAGTTAATAAGATAAATATTTTTGGTATTTTTTGTATAGATTGAAAAGTAAAGATTGCAAAATAAATGGCGACAGAAATAGCTAGTTGATAGGAGATTAATATGATGGAAAATAGACCCGGGGCCATAGGTTTCACTAGTGGCTTCTCTCAAGATAGCATAATCTACAGTGGGTGAACAAATTATTGTCGACCAATTGATAGAAAAGTGCATAGTTATGAGAATATCTAGGCATGATCATTTATATAGGCATCACGTCCATGACAAATAGACCGACTCCTGCCTGCATGTACTACTATTACTCCACACATCGACCGATATCCAGCATGCATCTAGAGTATTAAGTTCATAAGAACACAGTAACACATTAGGCAAGATGACATGATGTAGAGGGATAAACTCAAGCAATATGATATAAATACCATCTTTTTATCCTCGATGGCAACAATACAATACGTGTCGTTTCCCTTTCTGTCAATGGGATCGACCACCGCAAGATTGAACCCAAAGCTAAGCACTTCTCCCATTGCAAGAAAGATCAATCTAGTAGGCCAAACCGAACTAATAATTCGAAGAGACTTGCAAAGATATCAAAACATGCATATAAGAATTCATAAAATAATCAAATATTGTTCATAGATAATCTTGATCATAAACCCACAATTCATCGAATCTCGACAAACACACTGCAAAAAGAATTACATCGAATAGATCTCCAAGAGAATCGAGGAGAACTTTGTATTGAGATCCAAAGAGAGAGAAGAAGCCATCTGGCTAATAACTATGGACCGGAAGGTCTGTGGTAAACTACTCACACATCATCGGAGAGGCTATGGTGTTGATGTAGAAGCCCTCTGTGATCGATTCCTGTGGCACCCCGGCTCAGAGAAATCGGACGCCCCGTATTCCAGCCCAGAGATCGAGGAGAAGTCTCTAGAATACGACACTGCTTGACATAGAACAAATCAGCTCTTATTACAAGAATAATAATACAAGGGTCTGATGTTACAAAGAAGCACATCAGCATGGCGACACTACGCCTGCAATACTACACTTGCTCTATGCTAGCAGCGAAACAACTCGTAGCAGCGGAATACTTCTAGCAGCGGAACAACGATGAAGGTGGTTAACTCCACTCCGCAGGGACTCTGGCTGGGACACGATCTAGCGTGCACGCACAACAACCTCGACAAGCAATCAAGCAATCATGGAATCACCTGCAATCTAGCATAACACGCCAGGTCAGTACATTGAATGTACTTGCAAGCTCACAACAACCATAAACATCAAGGCAAGACAATAACATAGCATTAACAGGTTAATTAATTAACAACTACCATGATGAAGCAATTACCAAGCATGGTATGAAACTGATACAATACTGATAAATCACCATCTCAGATCTCCAACCATATCTCTCTTGGCTAACTGGCCAAGCAATATGCACACAAGTGCTTTCTTTGTGGGATTGCTCGGTGCTGCCGTTGAGTAATTGTCCGCGTAAGCATTCGCTTAGGGCAGCACATTAGCAGTTGTCGCCGAATGCCAAACCGGACCTAGCAACTCGCATCACGTTGGTTTCGGTAGCATCCACCAAACTGTCTGCTGACCACGATCTAATCTGCGGACAAAGCCAAGGAGGTGACAGCGGAAATCCTTTCCAAAAAAATCAATTTGTACAAAACCAATCTAATTGAAAAAACTTCACCTGATCATTGATTTTTATTCCCATCAAACCGCGATGATCACCCAGCAGGCTCTCAATGAAAGCACCAATGTCGGTTCAATATCTGACGTATCTCGTAGTAGGGGTCCTAAGCTAGGCGTCTTGGAGCGATGGTAACATGGACACGGGATTTTACCCAGGTTTGGGCCCTCTTGATGGAGGTAAAACCCTACGTCCTGCTTTTGATTGTATTCATATGGGTGTAGTACAGAGTACATATGTCTACCATGAGACTGTAGTAATGAATCTTAGATTGTCTATTGACTAGCTTGGCCTCGGTTTATATAAGACACTAGAGGCCTAGGGTTTTAGGAGAGTCCTTGTCTTGGGCGCCAAGTCTTGTGGAGTCTTCCTTGTATGCGGCATGGGCTGTCCGAACTGGCCCAATAGTGAACCACCGTGGGGGTCCTCGGCCCGATCCAGCCGGTCGGGAGATGATGTGCTGAGTACCCCCTAGTCCATGACACCGTCAAGGGGCACGAGAGCTTCTCGAGCTCAAGAAGATGTTGGGCATGGCTAGAGGAGTGAGGCAGGGGCGATGGTGAGCTCGGGAGGCCTCAGGAGTGGCTTAAATAGCCGAGGGACGAGGTGCTGCGCTAGCGTCGCCGCGGACATGTGTGCGCGCACATGAGCTCGGAGGCAGGCGACGAGGAAGGCATAGGAGAGAGCTCACGGGGATGAAGAGGCCAGGAGAGGAGGGAGGAAGAAGACGGCGAGCTCCGAGCCAAACCGCCACTGTTCGCCCATGGGCGCGCGGCGGCTTGTGTCGGTGAGGAAGCTGCAGGAGGGGAGAGGGGTCCAAGGGAACTGCGATGACGATATGAAGCCACTGGACATGGTCACACGCGCGAAGACGATGAGAGGGGAGCAGACAAAGCAGAAACGGCGCCCTGGACGCGGCCACTGCGCACAGAGCGCGTGCACAGGCTCGCCATCATCGTAGTCACCATGTGAACTGGGGCATTCAATGCTCTATAGCACCCAAAACGTTATCTAGCTAACAGTCCTTCCAAACTTGAGCATTGATGAGGCCATGGATTGATCTGTGGTGCTGTGGTTAAATGTTAATCACCACTTGAAGTTTACTGCAGTAAATTTGACCGTGTACTAGTGATCGACAAGAACTTTACTGGCACCAAAGAGGTTGTCTGGGGTGATTAGCTTAGGAAGAACTATGATCCTGGAGGTTTTGGAGTATAATGGAGCACAAATGAATATAGTTGTTGTGTAACCCCAAAATTGGTCCAGAATCAAGATTAGGATGGTTCACTCACATAGAGTAACCACTTGAGATGAAATTTGGCAAGTCTTAGTGATTTGGTCATAAGAAGATGCTGTAAAAATTTTGCACCAGATGGATTCACCAAAATGGTACTTCCTTGACAGCTATCCCCTCTATCCAGAAACTTCCAAAAATTATAGGGGAATATTTTCTTGATCAATTGATCCCAAATTTTGTGTATAGAAGTTATTTGGGTAGGAGAATGCTTTGGTAAATATTCAGCCAAAATGAAGCAATATAAAATATACTTGCTTCACAACCTGAAAATATTGACAGAATCAAAGATTTGATCCTGTGCTCACATAGATCAAGGGATGGAGCTAAAATTTGAATTGGTGCGATAATATGGGCACATGAAGGAGTGTGCAAAATTTAAACTCATTTGGATAACCCTAGCTAGCACTTCCTTCACAAAGGCTTCCCTTAGACAGGAACTTTGAAAAATCACTATGGAAGTTTGACTAGGCAAATAAAGTTTAATTTTGGCACAGGTCAATTTTTTGTATGATATATCATGCCCAAAGTGGGGGCAAATGGACAAAGATAAATAGCACTTGCTTCACAATGTGCCATTTATGACAGAATAGGAAATGAATTTATTGAGCATGATGAGAAATATGTCCAATGAAATATTTTGCCATATTTAAGGACAAGGCCACAGAACCACTCCAAAAAGAAAAACAGAGAAAAAAACAATAACTCAAAAGAAAAAGAAAAGGGCCAAAAACCAGGCTGTTACAACTCTTACCCCCTTAAAGAAATCTCATCCTCGAGATTTAGTTGCTCAGGCAACAAGTATGACTTGAGGACACCGTTTCCAGCTCGAGTATCCTTTTTTCCTTTAGTTATTGTGCCCCCCGAGAATTTCAGATGATCAACTTACCTTGCTCTGGGGTGGTTTGCTTCACCTTTCCCCAACTCGGTCAGATTTTGTCGGCGTTCTCGGAACGGGGGTCCCCAGACTTGCCTGCCTGTGGTGTGGCTCAAAGGGGGGCCCAGCACGGCCCATCTTCATCAACACAGACTCAAGACCCTCGCGAGGGGCCAAGCCTCGTGGGGCGGACGATGCGGAGCTTCCTCAGGCACGGCCTCACCAGGCTGGCTCGCGAGGAGGCAGAGAGATCAAGGCGGGGTACCTCACGAGGTGCCCGTGATGCAAGCCATGACGACCAAGGGCGCCAGGCGGGCACCAGCCCGCGCAGTGTCCTCCTTTCCCCTTTGGTGCAAAGGGGGCAAGCGCAGCCACGGAGTACCGAGGCATCAGGCAAAGGTTGCCATTTCGGTGCAACAAGACCAAGACCAGGAGGACTACAAGATGGAGGACATCATGGAGCCCAAGACGGCGTCACCACCAGAGCTTTGTGCAGGCGAGGACCAACTTTAGTCAGGATAAGTGTACTAGATGTTCCCCTTCAAAATGGCCAATTGTTGGCGCCCTTCCCGCTCAATATTTGGGAAGAGGCCCAGGGCCTTTGCATATAAATAGGACCGGCCACCCACAGGGTAGGGGGGATCGGATCGAAATTAGAGAGAGAGAAGGGTGACTGAACTCCTCCTAGCAGTTCGTCCCCCCAGCAAAGAACAGACCCTCGCGAGGCTGTTCTTCCTTGTATTGTTCATCATCATCAGCCCAAGAGGCAATCCACCACACCACACACTAGAGTAGGGTATTACACCACAACGGTGGCCCGAACCGGTATAAACCCTGTGTCTCTTGTGTTGTTCTTTCCATAGCTTAGATCTTAGCGAGGCGGAGGGGTGCAGGTAGGTAGAAGGCGAAATCTCCGCGCGCACCCCAGTGCTCGAACCTCAAGGGTCTGCCGGAACCCGAAATCCGACATTTGGCGCGCCAGGTAGGGGTGCACCCGAGTT
The DNA here is from genome assembly GCF_003073215.2 of Triticum urartu. Classification (NCBI taxonomy): domain Eukaryota; kingdom Viridiplantae; phylum Streptophyta; class Magnoliopsida; order Poales; family Poaceae; genus Triticum; species Triticum urartu. Next base: position 246,695,753 of record NC_053025.1, read on the forward strand.
TTCCCTTCCGCCACCGCCACGACCTGCCTCGCGATGAGTAGCGCGTTGCCCGCTCCGGCCGCCGGCGCCAGCACGGGGGCCAGGGGGCTCCGAGCCCTGGCCACAGCCCTGCAACGGGTACGGTGGCCGGACAAGTTCAAGCCAACGACGCCGCCGCGCTACGGCGGCGCGACTGATCCGCTGGCCTTCTTGCTGGCATATGAGGAGGCCAACCTCGAAGCTGGAGGTGACGATAGGGTCATGGCCAACTGGCTCCCCATGGCCCTCACCGGCGCTCCGCGCGCATGGCTGCTCCACCTGCCGGCAGCCTCCGTGGCCTCTTGGGAAGAGCCCCGCGGCCTCTTCTCCGCCCATCACGCTACACCAACACCCCTGGTCGTCGCAGCCCTCCTGGGCGGCTCGCAGGTGCCGCCTACAAGTCACCACGTCAAGCCGTTCATCCGTCGGGTCAGCGCTGCTTCCACGCGGCAGGGGGCTCTCCCGGACTGGGCGGCGCCCAAGGTCGGCCTGACCTTCAGCTCGGAGGACCACCCCTCCAACTCGGCCTGCTCGGGTGCGCTCCCCATGCTGTGCACCCCCACCATCTGCCAGGTGGCCGTCACCAGAACTCTCATCGATGGCGGTGCGGGCCTCAGCGTGCTCTCGGTCGAGGCCTTCAACCTCCTCTGCATACCCCTGGAACGGCTGCAACCCAGCCGGCCCTTCTCAGGCGTTGGGGGCGGATCATCCAGCTCCTTGGGACAGATCCGGCTCCCAGTAACCTTTGGCACCTACAGCAACTTCCGCACGGAGCTGGTCGACTTCGACATCGCCCCCATCGGCCTCCCCTACAACGCCATCCTCGGCTACCCAGCGCTGGCCCAGTTCATGGCCGCGACGCACCCGGCGTACAACCTCATGAAGATGCCCGGGAGCAGCGGTGTCCTCACCGTGCACGGGGACACCGGAGACGCGCTGCGAGTGCTCAAGCTCGCCTTCAAGACGGCGGCGTCGGCACAGCTTGCCGACTCGGAGACCATCAAGCCGAAGGGGGCTGCACCCGCCAAGAAGAAACAGTTGTTCACCCAAGACAAGGCAGAAACCAAGCAGATACCCGTCGATGAGGACGGGTCCACCAACGCCACTTTCACCATAGGCGCCAACCTCGAACCCGAGCAGGAGGAGGCCCTGGTCGGGTTCCTGCGCGCGAACAAGAAGGTATTCGCTTGGGAGCCTGACCAGTTGGCGGGGATCCCTAGGAGTGTAATCGAGCATCACCTCAACGTGTGCCCCAACGTGCGCCCTGTGAAGCAGAAGGCAAGGCGGCAGTCCACAGAAAAGCAGGCCTTCATCGTCCAAGAGACCCGCAAATTAGAAGCCGCTGGGGTCATTCGCGAGGTCCGATACCCGGATTGGTTGGCCAACCCTGTCGTTGTGCCAAAGAAGGGAGGGAAGGAGCGCATGTGTGTCGACTTCACCAAGCTCAACAAGGCATGCCTGCAAGATCCGTTTCCGCTCCCCCACATCGACTAGATCGTCGATTCCACCGCGGAATGCGACCTGCTATGCTTCTTGGATGCCTTCTTCGGGTATCACCAGATCAAGATGGCGGTTAGAGAGGAGCGTCGCATCAAAACCACAGCAGCAGCCCGGGACAAGGCAAAACAGGAACAAGGAAGGCCCACAGAAACCGCCACCGCGGCTGAGGAGGATCCGCCGCCGCAGAGGAGTGCACCGGAGGCGGGAGAGGCCCCTCTCCCAGATGGCCAGCCTCAGGAGGCCTCATCGCCTGAGGAGGCGCCATGGTCTCCCAAGGGAGCCACCAGCACTGACGCACCCAACCTCGTTGAGCACCCAGTGTACTTCGTCAGCACGGTGTTGCGGGACGCGAGGGCACGGTACCCCATGCCTCAGAAACTCCTCCTCGCGCTACTGGTGGCCTCGCGCAAGCTGCGGCACTATTTTCAGGGTCACCCCATCAAGGTCGTCTCATCATACCCCCTGGAGAGAGTGCTCAGGAGCCCTAACTCAGCTGGAAGGGTCGCTGAGTGGAACATAGAACTGTAAGCATTTCAGCTCGAATTCAGCACGACCAGAGTCATCAAGGGAGCAGCATTGGCGGATTTTGTGGCAGAATGGACAGAGGCACCAGGCCTCAAGGCCGACGAGGATTGGTCCCTCTCCCTGGGAAGCGAGGCGCCAGAAGGCTGGGTCATGTACTTTGATGGGGCGTTCTCCAGGCATGGCGCTGGGGCTGGGGCGGTGCTTATATCGCCCACTCAGGACAAGCTCTACTACGCTGTGCAGCTCTATTTCCAGCAAGGTGAAAAGGTCTCCAACAACATAGCGGAGTATGAAGGTTTAATAGCAGGCTTGAAGGCCGCAGCTTCCCTGGGGGTGAAACGCCTCACCATCAAGGGCGATTCGCAGCTCCTTGTCAATTTCTCCAACAAGGTGTACGAGTCGAAAGATGAGCACATGGAAGCCTACCTTGCGGAGGTCCGCAGGATGGAGAAGCAGTTCTGGGGGTTGGAGTTGCAGCATGTGCCCCGTGGCACCAATCAGGAGGCCGGCGACATCGCCAAACAGGCGTCCAGGCGGTTACCTCAGGAGCCTGGCGTTTTCAAGGAGCGGCTCTTCAAGCCCTCAGCCCTGCCGTCATTGTCAAACACGGCTCAGCCTCGGGAGGAGCTCCCCCAGCCACCTGCCTCAGGAGCCCCAGCCTGTGGCCTGGCCTCAGGAGCACGCCTGCTCCTGACGATGGAACCTCAGGAGGGGTGCTGGATCAGGGAGCTCCGGAGTAACTTAACACAAGAGACCCTGCCGGAGAAGGAGGAGGAAGCGGAGCGTGTGCCACGGCATACTGCATCAAGGATGGAGAGCTCTACCGGAAGCGACCAAACGGTGTATCCCTGCGCTGCATCTCCAGGGAGCAAGGAAAGGAACTGCTGGAAGATATACACAGCGGAGACTGTGGACATCATTCATCATCACGGACCCTCGTCGGCAAGGCATTCCGCAATGGGTTTTATTGGCCCACCGCACTCAATGACGCCGTCGAACTAGTGAAAGCTTGTGAGGCCTGCCAGTTCCACGCCAAGCAGATCCATCAGCCGGCAGGAGGCCTGCAGACTATACCCCTTTCATGGCCATTCGCAGTCTGGGGGCTGGACATACTGGGCCCATTTCCTCGGGCGTCAGGGGGCTACCGCTACCTCTACGTTGCCGTGGACAAGTTCACCAAGTGGGCTGAAGTAGAGGCCGTCCGCACCATCCCTGCGGGTTCCGCGGTCAAGTTCATCAGGGGCATCGTGAGCCGGTTCGGGGTGCCGAACCGCATCATCACGGACAACGGTTCGCAGTTCACCAGTAACCTTTTCAAAACATACTGTGCTAACCTTGGAACGCAGATATGCTACACTTCGGTGGCGCACCCCCGAAGCAATGGCCAGGCCGAGCGAGCCAACGCAGAGGTCCTGAGGGGCCTCAAGACCAGGACGTTCAAGAAGAAGCTGGAGGCCTGCGGCAGAGGTTGGTACGACGAGCTTCAGTCCGTGTTGTGGTCTGTCCGCACAACCGCGACCAAGCTGACTGGAGAGACCCCGTTCTTCCTGGTCTATGGAGCCGAAGCGGTCCTCCCTCACGAGGTCAGGCGTCGCTCCACGCGGGTCCTGGCGTTCCACGAAGCGCAGCAGGACGCCATGCGGGGGATGGACCTCGTGCTGGGGGAGGAACGTCGCCGAGAAGCCGCGCTGCGAGCGGCGAGGTACCAGCAAGCACTGTGACGATATCACTGCCGCAACATCCGCCCTAGAACTCTTGAGGTAGGAGACCTCGTTCTCAGGCGGGTTCTCTCCAAGGAGGGATTGCACAAGCTCTCTCCCATGTGGGAGGGCCCGTTCAAGGTTGTTCATGTTTCCAGGCCCGGCTCTGCGCGCTTGGAGACTCAGGAGGGGGTGCCGGTCCAGAACGCATGGAACATCTAGCACCTCCGGAGGTTCTACCCCTAAAAAGGCCCAGAGCATGTGAAGAAGGCGAATGCCTGTGAAGCCGCCGCGTTTTGGAAAAGGCCCAGAGCCCGTGAAGAAGGCGAATGCCTGTGAAGCTATCGCATTTTGGAAAAGGCCCAGAGCCTCTGAAGAAGGCGAATGCCTGTGAAGCCGCCGCGTTTTGGAAAAGGCCCAGAGCCTATGAAGAAGGCGAATGCCTGTGAAGCCGCCGCGTTTTGGAAAAGGCCCAGAGCCTGTGAAGAAGGCGAATGCCTGTGAAGCTGTCGCGTTTTGGAAAAGGCCTAGAGCCTGTGAAGAAGGCCAATGCCTGTGAAGCTGTCGCGTTTTGGAAAAGGCCCGGAGCCTGTGAAGAAGGCCAATGCCTGTGAATCTCGCCGCCCGTGACACTCTCACATAATAATGAGTTGGGGGTGTACACGCCCCGGAGTCTCAGGAGCGCCGGCCTCAGGCCCTGGGGCTCCCTCCCACGCCCAGTGGCAGCACTTAGCTCCGCGCTGGTGAGAAGACATCAAAGACTAGATTAGGTGCCGGACGCGTCTTTTTCATTTGGTTTCCGCAGTTGGCTTGTTCATTCTCATTCGAAGTTTTATTGAAGTTGTTGCCGTCTTTGGCTTGTGGTTCTTCGACTTTTCACTCTCCTGCCTCGATTTCTCTTATGCAAGGCCTCGCGAGGGGGACAGCCAAGCGCCCTCGCGAGTGTTCCTGTCCTAGTCGTTCAAAGGTTTCGCGACCTGGGTCCATTACAGGAGCACCCCTCCAGTCCGTGCCCCATGGGCACCGCGACACGAACACAGGGCCTGGCTCGGTCGCCCCCCATGGCTGGGGCCGGGAACTATCCACGCGCGGGCACGTAGCCGAAAGGCATGATAACGGAAGCAAGACGATGATTAACAGCAATAACCCAAACACGCCCCGCGGGGCTCCACACTACTGTCTTTTTATGTAGGAAAAAGGAAAAGAAAGAATGAATCAGGCGCAGCTCGCCTCACACCGGCCAGCAGGGAAGACTCGAGCTGCCTCCGGGGCTCAGGCCGACTCCCTCTCGCGCTTCACCAAGGCGCGACGGCGGGCAGACACGCTACCACCTCCCAAGCAGATACGACGGCGTGGAGGCTGACCGCGGCCACCGCTAGAAGAGTCGCCTCCTGAAGAAGAACCGGAGAAGCTTGGGGAACCCTGAGCGTCGCCAGTCACGCGAGCGTTGTCCTCGCCATCAACGCCGGAGCTGGGTTCCCGGCCGCGGTCGTCGTCCTCAGGGCAGCACCCTGCACGGCGACCATCTTCCCCAAACACCCTCACGTAGAGGGTGGCATCGCCGTCAAACTTGAAGTGCAGGGTGCACCGACGCCTCAGGCCACGCGCGCGGGCAAATGTCTGCCAACCGCGGGCCAAGGCCAGGCTACCGGCTGCGGAGACCTCCAATGAAGCCCATGAGGCCCGGCTGCAGCAGCCGTCAGCCTGGAGCCAGAGGGCACCCGGGGCGCCGGCCGGGAGCTCGCCGAGGAGGAAGCGAGGAAGTGGAAGCCGGGTGCTAGTCGGCTCCGCCGACCACACAACAAACTCCGGCAGCACCTCTGCAGCGCGAAAGCGCGGCCTAGGGGGACGCGCGACCGAAGCGCGCCCCCCCGGCCACAGCAGTCCGCCCGTCACCATGCTGGAAATCGTCTCCGTGGCCGCGGGGAGCTGCCGTGGTGGCCACAGGATGTTTGCGAGGGCGCCCTCGGCCGCGCTTGGGCGGGGGAGAGGCAGGCTCTACCCGGCGAGCCTTCCCCTTCTCTGCGGCCGAGAACCTCCTTGACGGGGCCATGAAGAAGAAGGAGAAGCAAAGGGGGATGAACTGGAAGGGCGTGCGCCGATCCGTACTTACAGCCGGCGAGGGCCAACCGTCGGCCCCCACTATCGCAGGTAATCATGACCCGCTTTGCATGCAGGGACTTATCCAATCCGTGCAGTTGCCGAGGCGCCATGGGGAAGTGGAGACGCCCACGTCCAATCAACCACCACGCGGCGCCCAAGGCCGCAGGCTGTTAGGGCCCGTGGCGCTTCGCGCTTACCCTTTCGCCTCCCTGCACGGCCAAGTCCGGGCGCGCCTTGGGCCCGGGGGCTGCTGTCGGCGTTTTGGGAATGGGGGTCCCCAGACTTGCTTGCCTGGGGCCTGTGGCGTGGCTCAAAGGGGGGCCCAGCATGGCCCATCTTCATCAACACAGACTTAAGACCCTCGCGAGGGGCCAAGCCTCATGGGGCGAACGACGCAGAGCTTCCTCAGGCACGGCCACACCAGGCTGGCTCGCGAGGAGGCGGAGAGATCAAGGCGGGGTACCTCACGAGGTGCCCGTGACGCAAGCCATGACGACCAAGGGCGCCAGGCGGGCGCCAGCCCGCGCAGTGTCCTCCTTTCCCCTTTGGTGCAAAGGGGGCAAGCGCAGCCGCGGAGTACCGAGGCATCAGGCAAAGGTTGCCATTTCGGTGCAACAAGACCAAGACCAGGAGGACTGCAAGACGAAGGTCATCGTGGAGCCCAAGACGACGTCACCACCAGAGCTTTGTGCAGGCGAGGACCAACTTTAGTCAGGATAAGTGTAATAGATGTTCCGCTTCAAAATGGCCAATTGTTGGCGCCCTTCCCGCTCAATATTTGGGAAGAGGCCCAGGGCCTTTGCATATAAATAGGACCGGCCACCCACAGGGTAGGGGGGATCGGATTGAAATCAGAGAGAGAAGGGTGACTGAACTCCTCCTAGCAGTTCGTCCCCCCCAGCAAAGAACAAACCCTTGCAAGGCTGTTCTTCCTTGTATTGTTCATCATCATCAGCCCAAGAGGCAATCCACCACACCACACACTGGAGTAGGGTATTACACCACAACGGTGGCCCGAACCAGTATAAACCCTGTGTCTCTTGTGTTGTTCTTTCCATAGCTTAGATCTTAGCAAGGCGGAGTGGTGCAGGTAGGTAGAAGGCGAAATCTCCGCACACACCCCAGTGCTCGAACCTCAAGGGTCTGCCGGAACCCGAAATCCGACAGATTTTTGCTCACATACCAATTTCTTTTGCTGACGTTGATTCTCCATACCTGTGGTGATATCCAATGGGCCTGAGCATAAACTTTTCTTTTGTCATGAAAACATTTCTACTTTTGGCATGGGGTTGCTTCAAATAAATGCAGGCCTTCTGGTTTCAATAAATGCTGAGAATTAATCATGGCCATCTTCTGACGGGATCTGACTACTCATAGGTGGTACTGATTTTGATTTATTTCTTTGGCTCGAACATGAGATATGTACCAAAGATCTAACTGCCTTTTGTCCGGAGCAATATAATAGGGTATGGAGTTATAGCTGTGTCATACCTCAAATATTTTCACCTTGAGACTGGCTTGATAGGGGCCGACGGACAATTGCTTTTTCCTGACAGGCTAACCGTGTATTTGATTCCGTCGGTGAGTATACCGGGTTTGAGCTGATTGTTTGGCTTTTGACTTTCTCATTTTGTCGGTATACCTATTTGGATTTTCCGTATTAACCATTCCAAGCAGGTCAGCGGGATATGAAATCCTTGTAAATCAGAGTAGTCCTCTAAGGGTACGCCTTTGTGGCGCCATATGTAATTATTGCTTTCACTGACTTGGGTATCCGGACCCTGATGGTCATGCAAAATCATACCATTGCTGTCAGTCTTATCCTTTTGACGGTCATGATTTTCTTTCGCATGATACCTTAATGAAATAACTTGGCCACACCTGTTCTTAATTCTCAGTATGACCATGGATGTGATTAGTGCAATATTGTTGGCATTACTCCTTTGTGTCTGTTTTCTGACCTGGGTCCGCACATATACGACATATAAGCGGGACTTGTAGCGGTACAGAGCTCGTTGTTGAGGCCAATCATACAAGAAAGTGACAAGGTTTTAAGGCATCTCCTTGTCAGTTGCGGGAATAGTGACCTTGATGACCATTGTCAAGGCTGTTGGTTCTGTGATGTCATCTCCAGATCTTGTCGATCCTTGTATTATATGAAATGTATCTCTGTTTATCTTCATTTGCGTGATTCATGAGGCTATGGGATCCGTACTTTCCTGTAGGTATATCTATTGGATCCTTGTCGTACCTCGTATGAGTGACTGATATGGTTGGGGATGCATGCCCACCATATATATAAGAAGAATATGCCACCGAACACTCGATCCTTGTGGTAGGCATATGTTTTGATTGCATTGTACCTTTGACAAAATTATTGCAAATCTGATCCTTGCACTACAAAGAAAAGCCATTCATGTAGCTTGCCGGGGAAGGCTCGTTAGCTTCTGTTCGAAGCTTTTGTCTGGGTAGCATGCAGAAGAAGCCTCGATAGCTTACACATGAAGCTTGACATGAGTATTGTGGAGGAGAAGCCGGGTTTCCGTACTTGAGAAGCTTCTCCTCGGGTTGCTTGTCGAGAAGGATTCATTTTCTGTTTGTCAGAAGTTTTCATTGAGGTATCTTGCTGTGTAAGACCGGGTATCTTGGACCGGATTTTTTTTCACATATCATGCTGAGGAAAATTGAGGAGCCTTGCACCATAAATTTCTTTCGATAACGTGTGGAAGAAGACTGAGTTTCTTACATCCAGATCTTCATACTAATATGCAGACTGAAATCTACACACACGCCCATAATATTCTATGGCTGATTATTTGCATGAGGAAATTTGTTTGACTGTCTTCCTTGAGCATATCACATTCTGAATTTATTTCGGATGATAATATATTTCAAGCATCATGCATTGTTGAGCCAAAATTTTGTATATGATCCATACCTTTGACTGAAAATATAACGTTGAGTTTGTCTTGCTGCTGATTTGATCATTATTGCTGTGAGGATTTTGTACTGATGTAGACTTGAGTTATCAGTACTGTTGTGAGGAGTGCACACTAATACAAAAATTGATTATCAGCCTCAAAATCAGATATTCCCCATTTCACTACAATCGGCTAAGAATTCCATTTTGTTTAGTGGAGTTTCCAAATATTTGAACTCCTAGTTGATTCTTCGGATCCGGTGTCAGTTGATGAGCAACTCTTTATAGGGGAATAATGTAACACCGGGGCTCAAAAGAAAGAAGCAAAAAAACTCAAGCACACAACAACAATCAATTAACACACAATCAGTGTCACATATTATTGCTAGTCACACAATATGCATACCTACTTAAGCACATAAATCTCGCGGGATCTCCGGTTCTACGATCTAGCATGCTGTGACGATGTGCACGAGGACGAATAAATGTGTGGAAGAATTGGTGTAAACCGTGCTACACCAAGTGCTAGCTTAGCCAGGTAGCAACCTGGACTAGCTCGGAGGCGAGGATGTACTTGGTAACCATGTAGTAGGACACAAATGTCATTGCCACATTATTATCAAGCGGACGGAAAATATCCGTACTCATCCAAGAAATAGGATAGCGAGGAAAAATTGAGGCTACTGACATTGCCCTTTTTATGATGACTAAGACCATTAAGGGTTGCCAACATGACAAGATAAAAAGGACAATTCAGGATACAAGCGTGTCTATCACCGAAACGATAGGTGGGGCTGAAAGAAAGATATCGGTGCGATACCTGAGCACCATTCTTGCAAACAGTGTCGGGATCACTCGGCATCAGTCTGCTGGGACAGAAATGACGCCAAACACCGAAGAACAAGCAAGAAAAGAAAACTGGAGAAACGCAAAGGCTGAGCTGTAGTGGATCCGAGCCGATGCCAGCTACACTCACCAGATAAACCGTTGGCAACAAATACTAAGGCTATATGCATGTTGTGCAACAAACAAATGTCGTAACCAAATGCAATAAACAAGCCAGACTTTAAACTACCGATTTCTACTGGTTTCTACCGCTCGCACTGACTAGGGCGTCCTACAGCCAGACCTGCTCTGATACCAAGCGTTGTGGCACCCCGGCTTAGAGAAACCGAAATGCCCCGTATTCCAGCCCAGAGATCGAGGAGAAGTCTCTGGAATACGGCACTGCTTGACATAGAACAAATCAGCTCTTATTACAAGAATAATAATACAAGGGTCTGATGTTACAAAGAAGCACATCAGCATGGCGACACTACGCCTGCAATACTACACTTGCTCTATGCTAGCAGTGAAACAACTCGTAGCAGCGGAATACTTCTAGCAGCGGAACAATGACGAAGGTGGTGAACTACACTCCGCAGGGACTCTGGCTGGGACACGATCTAGCGAGCACGCACGGCAACCTTGACAAGCAATCAAGCAATCATGGAATCACCTGCAGTCTGGCATAACACGCCAGGTCAGTACATTGAATTTACTTGCAAGCTCACAACAACCATAAACATAAAGGCAAGACAATAACATAGCATTAACAGGTTAATTAATTAACAACTACCATGATGAAGCAACTACTAAGCATGGTATGAAACTGATACAATACTGATAAATCACCATCTCAGATCTCCAACCATATCTCTCTTGGCTAACCGGCCAAGCAATATACCATCTCGATCACCTCGTGATCAAAACCAAACGGTGATCTTTCCGGCGATCACAACCATGACCAACACTTGATCTCAAATGGTGATCTTTCCGGCGATCACTACCATGACCAACACTTGGTCTCCAACATCATCATCAACATCCTGCCAGTCTATACTGCTCAAAATATCAACATATAAATCACCTATAAGTCATTCCGTTGTGTGAGTGTTGATCGAACGGTGTACGAACTTGTGCCCATTGACCAAGGACACAACTATCGATAGATTAAACACACACACACTTTGCAGAGGTAGCGCACTTTACCCACACCACAGAACCCATGGCCTCGCACTCCCATTCGGGTGGACCAATGGCGTTCCGACAAAACCGATCTACTGCCATGACACTCTCCCGTCCACTCTGACCAACACCCCCTTTGGGTTCAGTCCTGGGTGGCCCCATGCCTACCAAAGGCACCAACGGCCACCATCGTGGCAAAACGGCCACTGCCGTGGCAAACAAAACAGTCCCAAACGGGGACAAAAGCGCGCAAAATCCAACTACGGGCACACAAGGCTTATGTCCGCCTACCTGATCAGGGTAGCGCGCGCCCATAACCTTCCCTCGTTGGAGGCACCGGCGAGAGGCATGACAATAGCATCACATTAGGGCCTTCCCATAAAGGCAAATGTGGTTGCATTGGAGAAAGCCCTGTTCGGTGGCACCTAACCAACTTAATGATGGAATTTATCCCCAAAAATATAACTGTGATGACTGATACTCCGATATCAACTATCAAACTATAATCCAAGTCATAGGAATATCCAACAAATAATCCAAAGCTTAATATCGTCATATCAAAATACTCCGAGGATAGTATAACACTACTATCATGATGAATCCAAGAACGATAATACTACTACTCAAATATCAAGAACTAACTATCCAGCTATGATCCACATGCAAGCATCATCTCCATCATCATACTCCAAAACATAATACCAACTAGCATCATGATGAAACTAACACTAGCCACTAATAATCCAAAGGCAACATGACATCCAAAGTAATACTCCAAAATAATACCAGATACCATCATGAAAATAATCATAATAGCCACTAAGAATCCAAAGGCAACATGATGTCCAAAGTAATACTCCAAAATAATACCAGATACCATCATGAACATAATCATAATAGCCACTAAGAATCCAAAGGCAACATGATACCCAAATAATCATCAAAATATAAGTCCTAGAACTCCAAGCAATATCATGGCAACATCAACATCAAAAAAATACTCCAAGAAATGCCATGAACAAATCATACATAGCTAATGCAATATTTTAAACAAGTTCAAATAATTTAAACCATGTCACTGCATTGCAATCATGCTAATGGAGGGTGTGGCTTGCCTGAGGTGGAAGAAATCACCGGGAGAAAGTGCAAGAAGCTCGCGGAAAGAATCGTCGGAAAACGTTCTCTCTCGGAGGGGGCTGAATAAGGGCAGGGGCAAAATGGTCATTTTAAGAATTTCAAAACATGTTGAAAGTGTGACCAACAGAACAGGCTCGACGAGACGAAGAAGTGGGCTTTGGATTCACCTCATTTGGAGTTGTGAGCAAAAAGTTGTGATAGTTTTTTCTGCCAGGGACCTATCTGTAAGAAAATCTTCACAAACAGGCCCTCAGCCGGAAAAACTGAAAACGCATTTTCTGGAAATACGTCTCCCATAAGGGGAAACGCATTTCCGTCCGAGGAAGAAGCTGACTACGTTTTCGTTAAGCGAAGACGTACTCTATGGAGTACGCCTCCACTTAACCACGTCAGCGGGCCGGCCAGGTCAGCGCGGAGAGGCCGACGGGCGGGGCCCAGGGGCAGGGTCAATGTCGTCTTCGTCTCGCCCGCACTCGCCCGCGGTCCCGAAGGAGGTCGCCGACGCGGGGGCTCGCCCAGCCGGCTCCGGCCATCAACGGCGGCGCCCGACCCACCGTTGTGCTCAGGGAACCGAGGCGGTCCTATCCAGGCAAGATGCAGCCGCAGGGACGGGCTCGGCTGAGCGAGAGTCCAGCCGCGGCGGACGGTGATCTTCGGTCGGCGGCGAGCTCATGGCAGAAGGCCACCGGAAGGAAGGGAGATCACGGGGCGAAGTCTAGGTGGTGGAGGAGCCTACTGGTGGTGGAAAGAGAGGGGAAGGGGCACTGTCCAGCTCGAATTTGAGTAGAGGCCGGCGGCAAGGCTTCGGCAAGGGGAGGGGCACGAGAGCTTCTCGAGCTCAGGGAAGTTGTTGGGCGTGGCTAGAGGAGTGAGGCAGGGGCGATGGTGAGCTCGGGAGGCCTCGGGAGTGGCTTATATAGCCGAGGGACGAGGTGCTGCGCTGGCGTCGCCGCGGACGCGTGTGCGCGCACATGAGCTCGGAGGCAGGAGACGAGGGGGGCACAGGAGAGAGCTCACGGGGAAGAAGAGGCCAAAGGAGCGCAGGAAGGAAGAAGACGACGAGCTCCGAGCCAAACCGCCATTGTTCGCCCGTGGGCGCGCGGCGGCTTGCGGCAGTGAGGAAGCTGCCGGAGGGGAGAGGGGTCCAGGGGAACTCCGACGACAATATGAAGCCACTGGACATGGACACGCGCGTGAAGACGATGAGAGGGGAGCAGAAAAAGCAGAAACGGCGCCCTGGACGCGGCCACTGCGCATAGAGCGCGTGCATAGGCTCGCCATCGTCGTAGTCACCATGTGAACCGGGGCATTCAATGCTCTATAGCAACCAAAACGTTATCTAGCTGATAGTCCTTCCAAACTTGAGCATTGATGAGGCCATGGATTGATCGGTGGTGCTGTGGTTAAATGTTAATCACCGCCTGAAGTTTACTGTAGTAAATTTGATCGTGTACTGGTGATCGACTGAAACTTTACTGGCGCCAAAGAGGTTGTCTGGGGTGATTAGCTTAGGAAGGACTATGATCCTAGAGGTTTTGGAGTATAATGGATCACAAACTAATATAGTTGTTGTGTAACCCCAAAATTGGTCCAGAATCAAGATCATGATGGTTCACTCACGTAGAGTAACCACTTGAGATGAAATTCGGCAAGTCTTAGTGATTTGGTCATAAGAAGATGCTGTAAAAAGTTTGCACCAAATGGATTCACCAAAATGGTACTTCCTCCACAGCTATCCCCTCTGTCCAGAAACATTCAAAAATTCTAGGGGGTATTTGCTTGATGAATTGATCCCAAATTTGGTGGATAGAAGTTATTTGGGTAAGAGAATGCTCTGGTAAGCAATATAAAATATACTTGCTTCACAATCTGAAAATATTGACAGAATCAAAGATTTGATCCTGTGCTCACATAGATCAAGGGATGGAGCTGAAATTTAAATTGGCGTGATAATATGAGCACATGAAGGAGTGTGCAAAATTTCAACTCATTTGGATAACCCTAGCTAGCACTTCCTTCACAAAGGCTTCCCTTAGACAAGAACTTTGAAAAATCGCTGAGGAAGTTTGACTAGGCCAATAAAGTTTAATTTTGGCACAGGTCAATTATTTGGATGATATATCATGCCCAAAAAGTTTGGGGGCAAATAGGCAAAGATAAATAGCACTTGCTCACAATGTGCCATTTAGGACAGAATAGGAAATGAATTTATTGAGCATGATGAGAAATATGTCCAATGAAATATTTTGCCATAGTTGAGGAAGATATGACCCAAACAATTTATAAGAATTATTTGGGGATTTTTGTATGGACATAAATAGGGATTGCTTCACAACCTAGGGCATATGAGGTTATTCCTTTTATAGAAAAAGGAATATTCCTGAGAAAAAGAAATTAGGGTTTGGTCAAGCAGTGGAGTGACATGATCTTGGCAAAGTTTTTAGGATGATGAGCCACTTGGGAGAGGAAATGAAGATGTTTCCCTAGGTGACAAGGCCATAGAACCACTCCAAAAAGAAAAACACAGCAAAAACAATAACTCAAAAGAAAAAGAAAAGGGCCAAAAACCAGGCTGTTACAATTCCCCCTCCGGCGGAGCACCAGAAAAGGCCCCAAGATGGGATCCCACGAGTACAGAAGGTTGCGGCGGTGAAAATAGGGTTTCGTGGTGCTCCTGGATGTTTTCAGGGTATATGAGTATATATAGGCGAAAGAAGTAGGTCGGCGGAGCCACGAGGGGTCCACGAGGGTGGGGGGCGCGCCCACCCTCCTCGGGCACGCCCTCCTACCTCGTGGCTTCCTTGTTGCTTCCTTGAAGTCCACTCCAAGTCTCCTGGATTGCGTTTGTTCCAAAAATGATCCTCGCGAAGGTTTCATTCCGTTTGGATTCCGTTTGATATTCCTTTTCTGCGAAACACTGAAATAGGCAAAAAACAGCAATTTGCACAGGGCCTTCGGTTAATAGGTTAGTCCCAAAAATAATATAAAAGTGCATAATAAAGCTCATTAAACATCCAAAACAGATAATATAATAGCATGGAACAATCAAAAATTATAGATACGTTGGAGACGTATCAACATGAGAAATGAAAATTCATTTCTTCATGATTAGCTTGCGTCCTTTCAAGCATATTCAGGTCTCCAGCAAATTCTTTGAATGTTTAAGTTCGCCTGGAGACCTGTCCCTACATAAGAGATCATTTCTTTTTCTTCACCACCCACATCTAGAGGGGTGGCAAAGAGTTCATCATTCTGCGAGCTCCATAAGAGAAAGGTGGCATAGAAGCCAGTCCACTTCGTTTCACATAAGAGGGGTTAGAGTAGGCATATGAATAAGCAGAGAAATTCTTCAAGGACTTATGAACATAATGATTTGAAGAATAATGCACATATTCATAACCCTTAGATCTTGCCTGCAAAACAGAAGTGTTAGCACGATGATGTTCTTATGAAGACCTGGATCCATATGAGGAATTTGATCCACATGAGGAATTTGGTCCATATGAGGACTTGGATCCATATGAGGACTTTGGTCCATATGAAGAATTTGATCTGGGGTTCCTATTCTTCACAGGTGGTGTCATGATGACATTCACCTGAAGACTTTCAAGGCACCTTTTGGGAACCCAGATTTTCTTCATAGGGGGGCCGTTCCTGCAGTTAGTGCTAACATATCTAGCAAATACTTCACCATTCTGATTTTTGAATAGTTTATAGTTGGATTCAAATGACTCATCAGAAGAATATGAAGAGTCACATGTAAAGCCAGATAAAGTGGATGGATCTACAAGAGGTCCCTTTGCAGCAACCCATGAAGTTTTGGGATACTACTCAAGTTTCTAGTAGGTCCCATCAGCATTGAGTTTCCACTCAAAGGCAATACCCTCTTTCCTAGGGTTCCTATTGAGGATCTACTTTTTAAGCACATCACAAAGAGCATGATGCCCTTTGAGGCTTTTGTACATGCCTGTTACATAAAATTCCTTCAGCCCCGCATGGTCAGTGATACTAGGAGCATCCTTAGGTGAGGAATTTGTCATAGTAGAGACAGTTGAAGAATTTGCAGCAATAGAAGCATTTGAACTTTCAGGTGGAGAATTAGCAGACTCACGTTCAATGCATTCAAACATGGTGGAATGAATTCAACCTGAGCGGAGCAAGCAATGAATCACGTTCCTTCTGAAGATCTTCATAACTCACTCTTAGCTGCTCAAGATCTTGCTTTCTTTGAAGAAATTTATAAGAAAGCTTCTCATGATCAGATAAGAGAGTGTTATCATGACTTTGAAGGTTTTCAAACTTTGTCTGAAGTCTCTGAAGATTATCAGTCAGAGTTTGAGTTCGCTCCATTTCTTCACCCAACAAATCATCGCTTTTGTTTAGCATATCTTGAACCTTTTCAAAAACCTTTTGTTGTTTCACAGCAATCTTAGCAAGTTTAGAGTAGCTAGGCTTGAGGTTTTCAGCAGATTCATCCTCACTTGATTCAGAGGAGGGGTATTTGAGTACCTTGGCACCTTTTGCCATGAAGCAATAGGTGGGAGTGTAGTCATCATCGCCATCGTCAGCAGTGTTGGGGAAGTCATTTTCTTCAGAGTTGAAGATGTACTTGCTGAGTAAAGCAGCAGCGAGGGCTAGGCTCTCCACACCAGACTCTGACTCCTCAGATGCCTCCTCTTCCTCATTTTCCTCAGATTCAGCTTCAGAGTCCATTTCCTTGCCAATGAATGCCCGAGCCTTTTTGGAGCTGCTCTTCTTGTGAGATGAAGACTTTGAAGATTTTGACGATGAGGACTTTGAAGATTTCTTTTTCTTCTTTGAGTCATCAGAACTGTAATCCTTGTATTTCTTCTTCTTTGATTCCTTCTCCCATTGAGGACAATCGGTAATGTAGTGACCAGGTTTCTTGCATTTGTGGTAAGTTCTCTTCTTGTAGTCACGGGATGAGGAATCTGATCTCATGTCATCACTTCTTGAGGATTTACCAAAGCGACCACGCCTTGAGAACTTCTGGAATTTCCTCACGAGCATTGCTAGCTCCTGGCTCAGTTCTTCAGGATCACCAAGGCTGCAACCAGAATCCTCACCTTCAGATTCAGAGACTGCCTTGGCCTTCAGCGCGCGTGATCTGCCATAGCTCGGTCCATAGAGATCTCTCTTCTCAGCAAGTTCAAACTCATGAGTGTTTAGCCTCTCGAGGATATCAGCGGGATCAAGTGACTTGTAGTCTCCACGTTCTTGTATCATCAGTGCCAGAGTGTCAAATGAGGAATCAAGTGATCTCAGCAATTTCTTCACCACCTCATGGTCGGTGATGTCAGTGGCACCAAGTGCTTGAAGCTCATTTGAGATGTCAGTGAGGCGATCGAAGGTTTGCTGAACATTTTCATTGTCGAGTCTTTTGAAGCGGTTGAAGAGATTGCAAAGAATGTCAACTCGAGAGTCACGCTGTGTTGAGACTCCTTCGTTGAACTTGGACAGCCTATCCCCGATAAGCTTAGATGTCTCCAAAGCACTCACTCTACCATACTGCCCTTTGCTTAGATGGCCACATATGATGTTCTTTGCTTGAGAGTCGACTTGCTTGAATATCTTCACATCAGTAGCGTTAATGGTAGGAGTGACAGAGGGAACGCCATTTTCCACAACGTACCAGAGATCGTTGTCAATTGCCTCAAGATGCATTTGCATCTTATTATTCCAGTAGGGGTAGTCCGGCCCATCGAAGGTAGGACACCCAGCAGAGACCTTGATCATACCTGCAGTCGACATAACTAAAACTCCAGGCGGTTAAACCAAAATCACACAGAATAAGGGAGTTTATAGCAATTGAATGTGCGTTATATTGACTATAGGGGGGTGAATAGGCGATTTTTACAAATTCATCACTGAGGAATTTTAGGGTGAGAAAATTCCTAAGGAATGAACTACTTAGCAGCGGAATAAGTACTCAGATGCAAGCATGACATAGTAGTAGCATAGTCATCATGATGAAATGAAAACAAGCACGGAGTACAAGCAGCGTAAACATGGGATAAGCAGGCTGAAGACAAAGTGACTGAAGAAATAAGATTGAGGAAATTGAGAAAGTCTTCAGTCAAAGTCTTCAAATAGCAACGATCAAGTATTGCTACACAGAAATGAGGAAATGAAAGGGTTGAGGAAATAGAACCAGTAGCTTGGTGAAGACAGTGATTTGGTAGACCAGTTCCAACTGCTATGATAGTTGGTCTAGTTGGAGCGACTAGGTATTTAAACCTGAGGACACACAGTCCTCACCGTATTCTCCTTGAGCTAAGGTCACACAGACCTCGCCCAATCACTCATGATAAGTCTTCAGGTGACTTCCAAACCTTCATAGACTCGGTCACTCGGTGATCCACAATTTCCTCTTGGATGCTCTAGACCATGACGCCTAACCGTCTGGAGGATGCACAGTCCTCAGAGGCAACAAGCGTCGGTTCCACACAGGAATAATCTCTTCAGTCATTCTCAATCACTTTGGGTTTGTAGGTGTTTATGGTTTTTTTCCTCACTTGATGATTTTCACTCAAAGTCCTCGGAGGATGGAATGCTCTCAATGACAAGTGTTAGTTTCTCTCGGAGCAGCCAACCAGCTAGTGGTTGTAGGGGAGGCTATTTATAGCCTAGGGAGCAGCCCGACATGATAAGACATAAATTCCCTTCAATGATATGACTGTTAGGTGGGTAGCTATTTTGGGACAGCTGGCGCATAGCACAACAACGGTCGGATATTTCAGTATCAAATTCCTCAGGGCTATCATGTTCCTCACTTGTAGGCAATCTGCACTCACGAATTCCTAACTCCTCAGTCAGAACAAATTCCTCAGAGACCAGAAGATCTTCATCTCTATCAATGAAGAAATTGGCTGAACTGTATGAGATTTCCAATGGCTTCACTCAAAAGGATTGGTAGGTGTAGGATTCTGAGATGAGCATCACTTGGAAACTTTTCCTTAGTTTTACCTATGACTCAAGAAAGAGAAAATGAAACTACGAAAATAAAAGTCTTCACGCTTCGTATTCCTCACATGAATATCAAGTCTTCAGGATCGCACCAAATTCTTCACTTTCAAAGTCTTTGGAAAGTCAAAGTCTTCAGTTGACATTCATTTTTAGGGGTCGACTTTCTCTGTAAATATCAAACTCCTCATAGACTTATAGACTTGTGTACACTCACAAGCGCATTAGTCCCTTAACCTATAAGTCTTCAATACACAAAAATCACTAAGGGGCACTAGATGCACTTACACATATGCCTTCTCAAAATCCACTTTGAAGATAACCCCATCTAGCTTCTTCGAATGAATTTCATGCAATGTTTGATGCAGGACGACAACCCCTTCAAGAATGTGTCTCCTAGGCATGAAAGTTGTCTCCCTCGGTTGCACCACCGAGTGAGCAAATTGTGTCAATCTATTGGTGCCCACTTTCGTGAATATTTTGAAACTCATGTTAAGAAGACATATTGGCCTGAATTGTTCGATCTGAATTGCCTCTTCTTTCTTCGGTAATAGCGTAATCATGCCAAAGTTAAGATGGAACAGTTCTAAATAGCCGTTAAAAAAACCATGAAACATAGGCATAAGATCATGCTTAATAATATGCCAACATTTCCTATAGAATTCTATGGGAAATCCGAAGACGAGCAACGCCTTCGGATTTTGAGCTCTGCTCAGCTACAGTAAGAAGGTTGATTCCAGCTTTTAAATCTAGAGCGTCTATTAATAGGGTGAGTCGCTCTTTTTCTTGTCTATATAGCCCACTCTCGTTTCTGGCCCAACCTCGTAAAAACTGTCGTAAATGTCTAATTTTGTTTTTCCATCGCTCAACACTGGATCTTCCCCTAACAAGTTTTGCCCATTCGCGTGTGATAATCTCCATAAAGTTTTCTTTCTCGAAGAAGCCTAGTTTGAAAGACAAAGCATTCTTGTTTGCAATATGTGTCGCATCTCCCGAGTCTACTAGTAATGGTGTGTGGTCTGAGATCGCCCTCTGCATCGCATGCACCGACACTAATGGGTATTTTTGTTCCCATTCCACACTAGCGAGCACCCTATTTAGCTTCTCATAAGTTGGAGTGGGCAACGAATTGGCCCAAGTATATTGTCTACCTGTGAGCTCAATTTCTCTCAAGCTAAGACTTTCAATAATCATGTTAAACATCATAGACCAACGACCATCAAAGTTGTCATTATTATTTTCATCTCTCCTCCTAATTATGTTAAAATCCCCTCCGACTAGGATTGGAAGGGTCTCGTCCCCACAAATGCGCACCAAGTCGGCTAAAAATCTGGTTTAAATCCGGGTTCTGCTGCCCCATAAACCGGTACGAGAGACCATCGGAAGCCATCCAATTTCGATCTCACCCGAAACTTAACCACAAAATCCCCCAAACCACATTAATTAGCTCAAGTGGTTCGCACCAACCCCTAGCAAAATCCCATCGGATCTTCCTCTAGGAGGTAAACAGTGCCGGTCAAAAACAATTCCTCCAGATAGAGTTCCTAGGAATTGCGAGGTGAAATTATCCCGCCCTGTTTCAAGTAGAGCAATGAAAACTATTTTTTGTTCTATCGTTGTCTCAGCCAAGAACCTTCTTTTAGCCAAGTCATCTAGACCTCTGCTATTCCAAAAGATTCCTTTCATAGATCATCATGAATTATTTTTCTTAAGCTTAACCTAGCACTCCTACGAACCGCCGAAGTAGGATATATTTTCCGTTTCCAGGGTCTCTTGGGCTTCTCCCCATCACCCTTCAGGAATGTATGATCGGAAGAACTCGAGACATTACCCTTCATCATTAGAGGCTCTACAATGTCCGCAGTCTCCGACCCCTCCTTATCTTCGACCTCCGTGTTAGGTAAGATGTCAGATTCGGGGTTTTGCAGACCCTTGAGAGGTTCGAACAATGGGGTGCGTGCAACGAACTCGTCCTCACCAGTTTGCCTATGCTCTGATCCCATGGCCTAGCTCGACGAACCCAGCAAACAAGAGACACAATAGTTTACCCAGGTTCGGGCCACCTTGCGGTGTAAAACCCTACTCCTGTTTTGTGGTGGATTGGCCTCGAGGGGCTGAGGATGAATTAGTACAATGGATGAATTGCCTCAGGAGGTGAGGTCTTCTTGGGCTCGATGAGATGGTAAGGTGTTCTTGGGCTCGATGAGCTGGTGAGGTGGTCAGGGTGGAATGGATCTGATCCCCTTCTATGGTGTGGTGGCTAGGTCCTATTTATAGGGGCCTTGGTACTCTTCCCAAATGTAGGCGTGAAGGGATCCCACAACGGCCAAATTCAAAGGGAGACAACTGGTACAAGTTATCTTGACAAAAGTAGTCTTCACCTGCAAAAGCCTCTGGTGGTGACACTGCGGTGGGCTCCATGATGACCTCCGTCCTGCCATCCTGGCTGTCTTGGTCTTGTTGCACCAAAATGGAAACCTTTGCTTCATGCCTCGAGACTCTGTGCGTGCGCTTGCCTCCTTAGCACAAAAGGGGAAACTGGTACACTGCGATTGCTGGCGCCCGCCTGGCCTTGATCGTCATGGCTCACGTCATATGAACCTCGTGAGGTGCACCTTGCATTGATATCTCCGCTCCTCGGGAGCCAGCCTGGTGAAGCTGCCCCCCAGGGAGGTCTTGGTGTCCTCCGCCTCACGAGGCTTGGCCCCTCGCGAGGGTCTTGGGTTGTTGTTGTTGAGGTTGGGCCATACTAGGTCGTCAATGGAGCCACGTCATGGGCAGCAGGCAGGCAAGTCTGGGTACCCCCGTTCCTAGGACGTCGATAGTAACCCCCGGCCTAAGGCGCGCTCGTACTTGGCTTCAAGGAGAAGCCAAAGGGCAAGTGCGGAGTGCCGCGGTCCCTAACCGCCTGCGGCTTGGTCGACACGTGGCAATTGATGGGACGTGGGCGCCTCCGCTTCCCCATGCTACCTCGGCAACCGTCCTTGTATGGTAAAAAGGCTGGCGCCTGCTGTAGAGCTTTCATTGCCTTCCCTTCATCTTGCTCTAGATCCCCTTCTCCTTCTGCCCGGAAAAACCCCAGATTCACCGAGCCTCCGCCCCTAGCCCGCGACCGATGGCCAGCGACAAGGCGAAGCCCTCAGCTGCAGCCGCGCGCTCACCCTCGTGGTTCAAGCCTGCCTTGAGCGCGTCCACCGTCGCTGAGAAGCACCTTGCCACCGCGCTCCAGCTAACGGCGGGTAGCAGCAACGAGGGGGAGAGACGGTGCTCCGGGCTGGCTCCGCCAAGCTGGAAGCCTTGGGCGGCACGTTCTACCCTTCTTCCTTTACAACGTCTTTGCGGGGTTGATTCCCCCTATCTCTAACTTCTTCTATGATGTTCTTCACCACTACAAGCTCCATGCCCTACATCTTCATCCCAACTCCGTCCTCCTCCTTTCGATCTTCGCTTTTTACTGTGAGGCATTTCTGGGGGGTGATGCCCTCCGTGGCGCTGCTCCGTCACTTCTTCTATCTTCGGGTCAAGGACGGCCAGTGCATGGGATGTGCATACTTTGTCGCAGCCAACGGCAGCAACACGACCTCGCGAGCCGGGAAGAAGGTGGAGGACTTCCGGAACAAATGGATCTTCATGGACGCCAGGTGCTCCTACCCTCGGCTGAAGCTACCGACCGGGATGCCTATGCCCCATGACGGATGGACTCACCAGAAGTTCAAGGATCCTCGGGTGGGGCAACTAATGGAGAAGATGGTGGCCGATCTGAAGCCGGACGATCCGAAGGCGGACAAGATGACGGGGGCCATGGTTGTCAAGGAGTTCCTGACGCGGCGCCTGGCCCCTCTCCAGGCGCGCTCTCGCCCCTTGTGGAAGCTCAAGGGCGAGGGTGGGGAACTCCAGCTGCACCCGGACAACTTGCCCGACGAGGAACTGAACAAGGCCATGCGCACCTTGCTCGGGAAGGATCAGGGTTGCCCCCCGGATACCCATCTTCTGCCGTACCGCCGTCCCAGCGGGGAGAAGATCACCGACGCCATGCCTATCTTCGACGAGTGCGGGCTTGTGCCTCTGCGGCTTTCCCGGCCCCCGGGCTCCCCGGTGGCGGTGTCCTCCGGCGAGTCTGTAGGATCAAAAGTATGTCTAGAGGGGGGTGATTAGACTACTTGACCAAATAAAAATCTAGCCTTTTCCAATTTTAGGTCTTGGCAGATTTTAGCAACTTTGGACAAGTCAAGCAATCTTAACACAATTCAAGCAAGCATGCAAAGAGTATATGAGCAACGGAAAGTAAAGCATGCAACTTGCAAGAATGTAAAGGGAAGGGTTTGGAGGATTCAAACGCAATTGGAGACACGGATGTTTTGTCGTGGTTCCGATAGGTGGTGCTATCGTACATCCACGTTGATGGAGACTTCAACCCACGAAGGGTAACGGTCGCGCGAGTCCACGGAGGGATCCACCCACGAAGGGTCCACGAAGAAGCAACCTTGTCTATCCCACCATGGCCATCGCCCACGAAGGACTTGCCTCACTAGCGGTAGATCTTCATGAAGTAGGCGATCTTCTTGCCCTTACAAACTCCTTGGTTCAACTCCAAAATCTTGTCGGAGGCTCCCAAGTGACACCTAGCCAATCTAGGAGACACCACTCTCCAAGAAGTAACAAATGGTGTGTTGATGATGAACTCCTTGCTCTTGTGCTTCAAATGATAGTCTCCCCAACACTCAACTCTCTCTCACAGGATTTGGATTTGGTGGAAAGAAGATTTGAGTGGAAAGCAACTTGGGGAAGGCTAGAGATCAAGATTCATATGGTAGGAATGGAATATCTTGGTCTCAACACAAGTGTAGGTGGTTCTCTCTCAGAAAAAGTAAGTTGGAAGTGTAGGTTCGTTCTGATGGCTCTCTCTACAAATTAAGAGGTGGTGGAGGGGTATATATAGCCTCCACACAAAATTTAACTCTTACACATCACTTCCCAAACTCGGTGGGATCAAATGGTTAAACTCGGTCGGACCGATTCAGCAAAGCTAGTGACCGTTAGAGTTTTCGGTGGGACCGACATGCAACTCGGTAGGACCGATATGATTAGGGTTAGGGCATAACGTAATCTTGGTGAGACCGATTACACAAGCTCGGTGAGACCGATTTTGGTAATAAACTAACCAGAGAGTTGGTCAGGTAAACTCGGTGGGACCGATCACTCATTTCGGTGAGACCGAAACGTTACGAAGGGAAAACAGAGAGTTTACATTGCAATCTCGGTGGGACCGATCGCTCATCTCGGTGAGACCGAAATGTTACAAAGGGAAACAGAGAGATTAGAACCCCATCTCGGTGACACCGAGATCCCTATCGGTGAGACCGATTTGCCTAGGGTTTGTGGCAGTGGCTATGACATTTGAAACTCGGTGGCGCCGGATAGGAAGAATAGGTGGGGCCGAGTTTGACTTTTGGTTTAGGTCATATGTGGATGTGAGAAAGTATTTGAGGGTTTTGGAGCATATCACTAAGCATTTTTGAGCAAGAACCTCATTAAGCAACACCTCATCCCTTCTTGGTAGTATTGGCTTTTCCTATAGACTCAATGTGATCTTGGATCACTAAAATGGAAAATGTAGAGTCTTGAGCTTTGATCTTGAGCCAATCCTTTGTCCTTAGCATTTTGAGGGGTCCACTTTTCTCATCCATGCCATGCAAATAATTGAGCTTTCCTGAGATATTAATCTTGAAATAGTATTAGCTCAATGAGATATATGTTGTTAGGAATTACCAAAACCACCTCGGGATAGTTGCACTTTCAGAGTCCAACAAGGAAGAGAGGGCGGATTCGTAGGAGACCTTGGAAGGCGCGGCGAAGACCTCCCCCCCCCCCCCTGGCAGACCGACCTCCTCCTCATCCTTTCCGACGACGACGACGCCGACGAGCAGCTGGTCCAGGAGTCCTCGCACTCCGTTAGGGTCACCACGAGATCCAGGGGCACCCCTCTGAAGAAGCTGAAGCCGAGGGTCCCGAAGAAGAGCAGGTCGGCGCTGATCCCCTGAGGTGATGCCTCCGCCTCGTCGCCGGCCAGCACTGCTGCAGACCTGGGCGCCGCACCCTTGTACGCCCCTAGGGCTTGCGCGTCGATGCCCCAGTCCATGAATCCTGCGGGCATGGTGCTTGAGAAGAGGGCGAGGGATTAGAGCGTCGGGGACCAGTAAGTGCGCCGTCTTGATCTTCGTTCCCTGTTCTTGTCGTTGTGTCTTGATGATTCCTTCTTGTACGGCTAGGCCAACGCCGGTGATGAAGAAGAAGGAGTCGGCTGGGACCGTCGAGGCCCAGCAGCCTGCCGTGGCCGCGTCACCTCTAGCATGGAAGGATGGGGCTGACATGCACGCTCCTGCACCTAGGTCGTCCTCTCGAGGCTCGGGGGCCCGGCCTCAGGAAGAGGCGACCCCTGTGGCCAAGCCGGATCCGGAGGTGCCTGCCCTTAGCTCGCCTGCTGAGGTCCCGAAGGCTTCGGAGCCCTGGCCCTTTCTGCCGCTGCTGCCTCGCCGGTCCTGGCGCTGACGTTGCCTCCTCCCCCGTCCATCACACCATTGGGTCGTGATTCTTCCGCCGTGCCTAGTGTTCTGGATGATGCCCTCTCCGCACTGGATCAGCTCCGGGTGATCTTTAGGGGCCTGACCGGTGCAGGTCGTCGGTGCGCCTCGAGCTGATCTCCGGCTGGCTCCAGGCCGACATGTCAGTTAGGGCGGCCTGGTGCCAAGCCGCGGCGGCTTCATAGGAGGGCTAGCGGGTGGCCGGCCTGGCCACGGCAGCCCGCGACGTGGCGGTGAAGAACGCCAAGGCCGCCGAGGAATGCTGACAAGTAGCGGAGGCCGAGCTGAAGGCCCTCCATGACGGGCAGGCCACCGAGGCCCGCCGACTCGAGGTGCTAGAGGAGGAGCTGAAGGCTCGTGAGGCTGCAGTTGCTGATCGCGACGCCGAGCTAGAGCAAGCGGGCCGGGAGCAGGATGTGGAGCATGGCTGCCTGGAGAAGTTGAAGTAGGAAATGGAGGCGGAGAGGGCCCAGCTGGAGGTCAAGGCGAAACTTCTTGCTGAGAGGCGTGCCGCCTTCGATTCCCTTGAGCAAAGGTCCTGCAAGGCCCTGCAGGATCTCTACAGGAGGGGGTTGAAGAAGCCGTTGGTCACTGCGGAGGAAGGCCCTACCGAGCTGCTCCCCAGCTTGTCACGGCGCTTGAGGGCGTTGTTGATGGGGTCGGCCCTATGGTGGAAGGAGAGGCCCGCGCGCTCTCCTCCTCAGTCGTGACGTGCGTGTTCAGCCACCTCCATCTTCGCGACCCCAGCTTGGACCTTGGAGCCTTGCTTGAGCCTATGGACCAGGAGCACTGCACCGCCATTGCCGAAGTCATGAAGAACCTGGTGGAGGCCCTGTTGCGGAATTTCCTCGCCATCGACCCCGCGACCATGGCTGATGGCGCTGTCGACCCTACGGCCATGGCTGACAGCACGGGCGACGGCGATGTCGTTGACCACGGGGCACTCCTTGTGAGCGATGGAGGCACCCAAGGCTGAAGAAGGGACCTGAAAAGGCGGCGTACGTCAGGCGTGACCTGAGCCCCCGTGCCCAGCCCCCTCGCACGACTCTCCCGAAGGGAGAGCGTTGCGTTGAGGCTGAACACTGAGCCTGGTGGCTCCCTGAGGTTATTGCGGCCCTGGGGCTACCCTCAGTTGTTTATCACCAGTGCGGAGCATGGCGCTTCCGCAATTGCACGGGCATAGCCACTCGTCGACCGCATCGACTGCCAGCGCAGAGCATGGTGCTTCCGCTGGTGTGTGGGAGGGGGCTTGTGACGCCCCCGATTTGACCATACACTAATCATACACGCAAATGTGTATGATCAAGATCAAGGACTCACGGGAAGATATCACAACACAACTCTAGACTCAACTTCGGCCAAGGAGTTGGAAACGGGGCTACCTACAGGCAGACCGCTCGGATACCAACTTGTGACGCCCCCGATTTGACCGTACACTAATCATACACGCAAATGTGTATGATCAAGATCAAGGACTCACGGGAAGATATCACAACACAACTCTAGACACAATTTAAAATAATACAAGCTTTATATTACAAGCTAGGGGCCTCGAGGGATCGAATACATAAGCTCGAATACACAAGAGTCAGCGGAAGCAACAATATCTGAGTACAGACATAAGTTAAACAAGTTTGCCTTAAGAAGGCTATCACAAAAACTACTATGATCGAAAAGGCAAGGCCTCCTGCCTAGGAGCCGCCTAACAACTCCTGGTCATCGGCGGTCTTCACGTAGTGGTAGGCACCCTCGGGGTAGTAGTAATCATCAGTGGTGTCGTCTGGCTCCTGGGATCCATCATCTGGTCGCAACAATCGGGTATGGGGGAAAAAGAAGTAGCAAAGCAACCGTGAGTACTCATCCAAAGTACTCACAAGACTTACATCAGATCTAAACTAAGTATGCATCTGTATCAAAGGAATGGGTTGTATCTGTGGACTAAACTGCAGAATGCCAGAAGGGAAGGGGAAAGACTAGCCTATCGAAGACTAGCATCTTCTGGAAACCACCATCTTGCAGCAACAGGAGGGAGTAGAGTAGCATAAAGTAAAGTAGTAGAAGTGTTATCAACCTCGGCCAGAGATCCTTTCTCGACTCCCTACGAGAAAGCAATCCCAGAGCCATACTATCCAAGTGTCAACACATTCCAATTCTCATCACCATCCAGTTCTCATCACAAGTATCCAGTTCTAGTTGTATCGATCGGGATACAACTCCAAGTGTCCGTTACCGTAGGACAGGCTATCGATAGATGTTTTCTTCCCTGCAGGGGTGCACCAACTTACCCACCACGCTCGATTAACTCCGGCCGGACACACTTTCCTGGGTCATGCCCGGCCTCAGCCAAACAATACGCCGCAACCCGACCTAGGATTAATAGAGAGGCCAGCACGCCAGACTAAACCTATGCCCCAGGGGTCATGGGCCAAATGAGTTTTATTTTGAACAAAACTTGGCACGTAAAACTAACACAATACCTTGAGATGGAACAAAAAGTTTGGGGTCAAAAGGAGTTGCCTAAATAATTTTAGAAATTGAAAAGGCCAATTTAAATGCTGCTGGAGCACTGAAATAATTCCCATGGGCATTTTGGGAATTCAGAAGAGGTTGGTTCCAACATGACAATTACTCGGTGATTATTTTCCACACTTTGAACATTTTAGTTTTCATGTTTGGCAAATTTGAATTTTTGACTTTGAATTTGAGTTTGAACATGAACAGTGATTTGGATCAACTGAGTATTAGCAACAGTAGTGTGATGACATGGCACCATCAACAGGGGATTACTGTAGCATGACACTGGGGGTGTTATAGGGCTCCCTCTGAGTGGAGCCCCCAAGGCGTGTACAGCCCCTCCCTAACATGTAGCATGCACAGCAGGGCTAGAGGAGGTGTGTATGGGCACTCGTGAGCCAGCGCGGGACTCACGCGGCCCTACCTCAAGGCGGGTTGCGCCTGGATTTGATCTCTGAATACTTGTGATAAACCTGCAAGATGGTCAGGCAACTAGCGCCAAGTGAATCTCCTGAGGTTATCGCATGAGAAGGCCGAACACCAACAACCCCAGGAGGTGACGGGAATGGGACCGCCCCGCCAGACAGAGCTCAGTCGTTGGGTTTATCGATGCTGCAGGGACAGACCCGAGCACAGACGTCGTACCTAGTCTTCTCATGTGAAAGTCCTGAAGAAAGACAACCGGCGTGCGGCTCCCGTGGTGACGAGGCACCGGGTCGCGTGCCCTAACTTACCCACCCCCGATTAGCTCTTGAGAGAACAAGGCACCAAGGACCATGGGAGGTGACGTGCATGGGAGATGGCCCATGAGCCAGAGCTCAGCCACTTGGGTTTAGTGACGCTACAGGGATGGACCCGAGCACAGACGTTGTGCCCGCCCTTAATCATGAAGCGGTCATGGGTGAGCTTGCAAGGGCATACGACGATCATGGAAACGAAGTGCTAGACAGCAGATGATAATCATGAAATAACTCATGGAAGGAGGTAAGCCAGTTCTAATAGATGCAAAGAATGATATATGCCACAGGGACAGACCCATGCGGCCTAGGGATGATGGAGCCCGAGGGGCGCCCCAGTTGAATGACTAGAGGATGCAAGAATGATACATGTCGCAGGGACAAACCCACGCGACTTGGGGATAATGCAACCCGAGGGGCGCCCCCAACTGAATAAACCAGAAAATGTCATCTGGCACCGTTGCTGAAGAGGTGTTGAAGTAGTCAAAGACGCGTCCTGAAGAAGTCGCTCCTCACGTGCCGCCTGGGTCCTGAGCCTCGGGAGGCTCTAGAGGCTTAGGGGGCTCGCGAACAACAGTCGCCATCTTCGTTGGAACTGCCTGGTGCCTGGCCTCCTTGAGCCGCCATGACGCTCCGCACGTGGCGCTGAAATGCAATAGCCACGTTCGGCAAGCCAAAAGGCATGCAAATGTAGCTATGAGGGTGCCCTCGCACTGGCCGATACGGGACGGGACGGCCAGTAGAGCCGCTGAGAAGCGACCCTGTTGAGTCCTGGGATGTTGACGCAGACGCGCAGCTCATTGTACTCGCCGATGCAGATGCACAGCTCATTGTCCTCGCCAGGACAAGGAGCCGCGCCAGGTGGTGGGCGGTGGTCGCTGCACATGGCTCTTGCCTTTTTGAAGCTCCTCGGTTGCCTTGGTGATGAACTCCTGAGCACCTGGCGTCCTGCACCTTGTGCCCTCGTAGGGGAAATGTGCGATGAAGCACGCCTCCATGTGGTGCCCAAGCGCCTCCCTCGTGACATTGGCTAGTGATACGTCTCCAACATATCTATAATTTTTGATTGTTCGATGCTATATTATATCCTATTTTGGACATTATTGGGCTTTATTATACACTTTTATATTATTTTTGGGACTAACATATTAACAGGAGGCCCAGCCCAGAATTGTTGTTTTTTGCCTATTTCAGAGTTTCGCAGAAAAAGAATGCCAAACGGAGTCCAAACGGAATGAAACCTTCGGGAACGTGATTTTCGGAACGAACATGATCCAGAGGACTTGACCCTACGTCAAGCAATCAACCAGGAAGGCACGAGGTAGGGGGTGCGCCTACCCCCCCAGGCGTGCCCTCCACCCTCATGGGTCCCACGTTGCTCCACCGATGTACTCCTTCCTCCTATATATACCTACGTACCCCCAAAGTACCAGATACAGAGCCAAAACCCTAATTCCACCACCGTAAGTTTCTGTATCCACGAGATCCCATCTTGGGGCCTTTTTTGGAGCTCCGCCAAAGGGGGTATCTATCATGGAGGGCTTCTACATCAACACCATAGCCTCTCCGATGAAGTGTGAGTAGTTTACTTCAGACCTATGGGTCCATAGTTATTAGCTAGATGGCTTATTCTCTCTTTTTGGATCTCAATACAAAGTTCTCCCCCTCTCTTGTGGAGATCTATTCGATGTAATCTTCTTTTGCGGTGTGTTTGTTGAAACCGATGAATTGTGGGTTTATGATCAAGTTTATCTACGAACAATATTTGAATCTTCTCTGAATTCTTTTATGTATGATTGGTTATCTTTGCAAGTCTCTGCTACCTCTTGAGCACTACGTTGGTTTTCCCCGAAGAGGAAGGGATGATGCAGCAAAGTAGTGTAAGTATTTCCCTAAGTTTTTGAGAACCAAGGTATCAATCCAGTAGGAGGCTACACACGAGTCCCTCACACCTGCACAAAACAAATAAATCCTCGCAACCAACGCAAATAGGGGTTGTCAATCCCTATAGGGCCACTTACGAGAGTGAGATCTGATAGATACGATAAGATAATATTTTTGGTATTTTTATGATAAAAGATGCAAAGTAAAATAAAGGCAAAGTAAATAGCAAAGGAAATAACTAAGTAGTAGGAGATTAATATGATAAAGATAGACCCGGAGGTTTCACTAGTGGCTTCTCTCAAGACATAAGTATTCTATGGTGGGTGAACAAATTACTGTTGAGCAATTGACAGAATTGAGCATAGTTACGAGAATATCTAGGTATGATCATGTATATAGGCATCACGTCTGAGACAAGTAGACCGACTCCTACCTGCATCTACTACTATTACTCCACTCATCGACCGCTATCCAGCATGCATCTAGTGTATTAAGTTAAAAACAGAGTAACGCCTTAAGCAAGATGACATGATGTAGAGGGATAGACTCATGCAATATGAAGAAAACCCCATCTTGTTATCCTCGATGGCAACAATACAATACATGCCTTGCTGCCCTTACTGTCACCGGGAAAGGACACCACAAGATTGAACCCAAAGCTAAGCACTTCTCCCATTGCAAGAAAGATCAATCTAGTAGGCCAAACCAAACTGATAATTCGAAGAGACTTGCAAAGATAACCAATCATACATAAAAGAATTCAGAGAATATTCAAATATTATTCATAGATAGACTTGATCATAAACCCACAATTCATCGGTCTCAACAAACACACCGCAAAAAGAAGATTACATCGAATAGATCTCCACAAGAGAGGGGGAGAACATTGTATTGAGATCCAAAAAGAGAGAAGAAGCCATCTAGCTACTAACTATGGACCCGTAGGTCTGAGGTAAACTACTCACACTTCATTGGAGATACTATGGTGTTGATGTAGAAGCCCTCCATGATCGATGCCCCCTCCAGCGGAGCTCTGGAACAGATCCCAAGATGGGATTTCGTGGATATAGAAAGTTACGGTGGTGGAATTAGGGTTTTGGCTCCTGTTCTGATCGTTTGGGGGTACGTGGATATATATAGGAGGAAGGAGTACGTCGGTGGAGCAACAGGTGGGCCATGAGGGTGGAGGGCGCGCCTAGGGTAGGCAGGCGCGCCCCCCTGCCTCGTGGCCTCTTGTTTTATTTCTTGACATAGGGTCCAAGTCTCTCTGGTCTTATTCATTGAGAAAATCATGTTCCCGAAGGTTTCATTCCGTTTGGACTCCATTTGATATTCCTTTTCTTCGAAACCCTAAAACAGGCAAAAAAATAGCAATTCTGGGCTGGGCCTCCGGTTAATAGGTTAGTCCCAAAAATAATATAAAAGTGGATAATAAAGCCCAATAATGTCCAAAACAGTAGATAATATAGCATGGAGCAATCAAAAAATATAGATACGTTGGAGACGTATCAAGCATCCCCAAGCTTAATTCCTGCTCGTCCTTGAGTAGGTAAATGATAAAAACAGAATTTTTGATGCGGAGTGCTACTTGGCATAATTTTAATGTAATTCTTCTTAATTGTGGTATGAATATTCAGATCCGAAAGATTCAAGACAAAAGTTCATATTGACATAAAAATAATAATACTTCAAGCATACTAACAAAGCAATTATGTCTTCTCTAAATAACATGGCTAAAGAAAGTTATCCCTACAAAATCATATAGTCTGGCTATGCTCTATCTTCACCACACAAAATATTTAAATCATGCACAACCCCGATGACAAGCCAAGCAATTGTTTCATACATTTGACATTCTCAAAACTTTTTCAATCTTCATGCAATACATGAGCGTGAGCCATGGATATAGCACTATAGGTGGAATAGAATGGTGGTTGTGGAGAAGACAAAAAGGGGAAGATAGTCTCACATCAACTAGGCGTATCAACGGGCTATGGAGATGCCCATCAATAGATATCAATGTGAGTGAGTAGGGATTGCCATGCAACGGATGCACTAGAGCTATAAGTATATGAAAGCTCAAAAGGAAACTAAGTGGGTGTGCATCCAACTTGCTTGCTCATGAAGACCTAGGGCAATTTGAGGAAGCCCTTCATTGGAATATACAAAGCCAAGTTCTATAATGAAAGATTCCCACTAGTATATGAAATTGATAACATGAGAGACTCTCTACTATGAAGATCATGGTGCTACTTTGAAGCACAAGTGTGGTAAAAGGATAGTAACATTGTCCCTTCTCTCTTTTTCTCTCTTTTTTTATTTGGGCCCTTTCTCTCTTTTTTATGGCCTCTTTTCTTTCTCTTTTTTTATTTGGGCTTCTTTGGCCTCTTTTATTTAATTTTAGTCCGGAGTCTCATCCCGACTTGTGGGGGAATCATAGTCTCCATCATCCTTTCCTCACTGGGACAATGCTCTAATAATGATGATCATCACACTTTTATTTTTCTTACAACTCAATAATTACAACTCGATACTTAGAACAAAATATAACTCTATGTGAATGCCTCCGGCGGTGTACCGGGATATGCAATATGACAATGATGGAGTGTGTCATAATAAATGGAACGGTGGAAAGTTGCATGGCAATATATCTCGGAATGGCTATGGAAATGCCATAATAGGTAGGTATGGTGGCTGTTTTGAGGAAGGTATATGGTGGGTGTATGATACCGGCGAAAGGTGCGCGGTATTAGAGAGGCTAGCAAAGGTGGAAGGGTGAGAGTGCGTATAATCCATGGACTCAACATTAGTCATAAAGAACTCATATACTTATTGCAAAAATCTACAAGTTATCAAAGAAAAGTATTACGCACATGCTCCTAGGGGGATATATTGGTAGGAAAAGACCATCGCTCGTCCCCGACCGCCACTCATAAGGAAGGCAATCAAAAAATAAATTATGCTCCGACTTCATCACATAACGGTTCACCATACATGCATGCTACGGGAATCACAAACTTCAACACAAGTATTTATCAAATTCACAACTACTCAACTAGCATGGCTTTAATATCACCATCTTCATATCTCAAAACAATTATCAAGTATCAAACTTATCATAGTATTCAACACACTCATAAGAAAGTTTTATTATTAATCTTGTATACCAAGCATATTAGGATTTTAAGCAAATTACCATGCTATTTAAGACTCTCAAAATAATCTAAGTGAAGCATGAGAGATCAATAGCTTCTACAAAACAAATCCACCACCGTGCTCTAAAAGGATACAAGTGAAGTACTAGAGCAAAATTATATAACTCAAAAGATATAAGCGAAGCACATACAGTATTCTAACAAATTCCAAATCATGTATAGCTCTCTCAAAAGGTGTGTACAGAAAGGATGATTGTGGTAAACTAACAATCAAAGACTAAAATCATACAAGACTCTCCAAGCAAAACACATATCATGTGGTAAATAAAAATATAGCTCCAAGTAAAGTTACCGATAGAAGTACACGAAAGAGGGGATGCCTTCCGGGGCATCCCCAAGCTTTGGCTTTTAGGTGTCCTTAGATTATCTTGGGGGTGCCATGGGCATCCCCAACCTTAGGATCTTGTCACTCCTTGTTCCATAATCCATCAAATCTTTACCCAAAACTTGAAAACTTCACAACACAAAACTTAAAGTAGAAAATCTCGTGAGCTCCGTTAGCGAAAGAAAACAAAAGACCACTTCAAGGTACTGTAATGAACTCATTCTTTATTTATATTGGTGTTATACCTACTGTATTCCAACTTTTCTATGGTTTATAAACTATTTTACTAGCCATAGATTCATCAAAATAAGCAAACAACACACGAAAAACAGAATCTGTCAAAAATAGAACAGTCTGTAGTAATCTGTAGCTAGCGCAAGATCTTGAACCCCAAAAATTCTAAAATAAATTGGTGCACGTGAGGAATTTATCTATTAATCATCTGCAAAAATAATTAACTGAATAGCACTTTCCAAATAAAAATGACAGTAGTTCTCGTGAGCGCTAAAGTTTCTGTTTTTTTACAGCAAGTTCAACAAGACTTTCCCCAAGTCTTCCCAATGGTTCTACTTGGCACAAACACTAATTAAACACAAAAAACACAACCAAAACAGAGGCTAGATAAATTATTTATTACTAAACAGGATCAAAAAGCAAGGAATAAAAATAAAATTGGGTTGCCTCCCAACAAGCGCTATCGTTTAACGCCCCTAGCTAGGCATAACAAGCAAGAATAGATCTAGGTATTGCCATCTTTGGTAGGCAATCCATAAGTGGCTCTCATAATAGATTCATAAGGTAATTTTATCTTCTTTCTAGGAAAGTGTTCCATGCCTTTCCTTAATGCAAATTGGAATCTAATATTTCCTTCCTTCATATCAATAATTGCACCAATCGTTCTAAGGAAAGGTCTACCAAGAATAATAGGACATGAAGGATTGCAATCTATGTCAAGAACAATAAAATCTACAGGCACATAATTCCTATTTGCAAAAATAAGAACATCATTAATTCTTCCCATAGGTTTCTTAATAGTGGAATCCGCAAGGTGAAAGTTTAGAGAGCAATCATCAAAATCATGGAAACCTAACAAATCACACAAAGCCTTAGGAATCGTGGAAACACTAGCACCCAAATCACATAAAGCATAGCACTAATGATCTTTAATTTTAATTTTAATAGTTGGTTCCCACTCATCATAAAGTTTTCTAGGGATAGAAACTTCCAATTCATGTTTTTCTTCATAAAATTGCATCAAGGCATCAACGATATGTTTAGTAAACGCTTTATTTTGACTATAAGCATAGCAAGGATTGCAACAAGGAAATACAATCAATCAAATAGCAATTTTCATAGTTAAATTCCTTGAAATCCATAATAGTGGGTTTAGCAACATCTAGGGTTTTAATTTCTTCAATCCCACTTTTATCAAATTTAGCATCAAGATCAACAAATTCTGAATTCTTGGAATGCCTTCTAGGTAAAGGTGGATCATATTCAGTCCCATCATTATCAAGATTCATATTGCAAAACAAAGATTTAATAGGGGACACATCAATAACTTTTATATATTCATCTTTATTTTCATAGGAACTATAAGAACATGCTCATATAAAGGCATCTTTCTTAGTACGCATCCTAGCGGTTCTTTCTTTGCACTCATCAATGGAAATTCTCATGGCTTTGAGAGACTCATTGATATCATGCTTTGGTGGAATAGATCTAAGTTTCAAAGAATCAACATCAAGAGCAATTATATCAACGTTCCTAGCCAAATCATCAATCTTAAGCAATTTTTCTTCAATCATAGCATTAAAATTCTTTTGCGAAGTAATAAATTCTTTAATATTAGATTCAAAATAAGAGGGCATCTTATTATAATTTCCATAAGAATTGTTGTAGGAATTACCATAATTATTAGAGGGATTACTAGGGTAAGGCCTAGGATTGAAATTTCCTCTATACGCGTAGTTACCAAAATTGTTCCTACCAACAAAATTCACATCCATAGATTCATTATTATTCTCAGTCAAATTAGACAAGGGCATATCATTAGGATCAGAGGAAACACTCTTATTAGCAAATAATTTCATAAGTTCATCCATCTTTCCACTCAAAACATTAATTTCTTCTATCGCATGCACCTTTTTATTAGTAGATCTTTCAGTATGCCACTGAGAATAATTAACCATAATATCATCTAGGAGTTTAGTAGCTTCTCCTAAAGTGATTTCCATAAAAGTGCCTCCCGTGGCTGAATCTAAAAGATTTCTAGAAGCAAAATTCAATCCGACATAAAAGTTTTGTATAATCATCCACAAATTTAAACCATGAGTAGGGCAATTACGTATCATTAATTTCATTCTCTCCCAAGCTTGTGCAACATGTTCATGATCAAGTTGCTTAAAATTCATAATATCGTTTCTAAGAGAGATGATCTTAGCGGGAGGAAAATACTTAGAGATAAAAGCATCTTTGCACTTATTCCATGAATCAATACTATTTTTAGGCAAAGACGAAAACCAAGCTTTAGCACAATCTCTAAGCGAAAAAGGAAATAGCTTCAATTTAACAATATCATTATCCACATCTTTCTTCTTTTGCATGTCACCCAAATCAACGAAGCTATTTAGATGGGTAGCGGCATCTTCACTAGGAAGGCCGGAAAATGGATCTTTCATGACAAGATTCAGCAAAGTAGCATTAATTTCACAAGATTCAGCATCGGTAAGAGGAGCAATCGGAGTGCTAATAAATCATTGTTGTTGGTATTGGTGAAGTCACACAATTTAGTATTATCTTGATCCATCGTGACAAGCAAGCAAACTAACACACAAGCAAAAAAAGCAAGCGAACAAAAAGAGGCAAATAGAGAGGGAGGATAGAGAGAGAGGGCGAATAAAATGGCAAGGGTGAAGTGGGGGGAGAGGAAAACGAGAGGCAAATGGCAAATAATGTAATGCGGGAGATAAGGGTATGTGATGGGTACTTGGTATGTTGACTTTTGCATAGACCTCCCCGGCAACGGCGCCAGAAATCCTTCTTGCTACCTCTTGAGCACTGTGTTGGTTTTCCCCAAAGAGGAAGGGATGATGCAGCAAAGTAGCGTAAGTATTTCCCTCAGTTTTTGAGAACCAAGGTATCAATCCAGTAGGAGGCTACGCGTGAGTCCCTCGCACCTTCACAAAACAAATAAATCCTCGCAACCAACGCAAATAGGGGTTGTCAATCCCTATAGGGCCACTTATGAGAGTGAGATCTAATAGATATGATAAGATAATATTTTTGGTATTTTTATGATAAAACATGCAAAGTAAAATAAAGGCAAAGTAAATAGCAAAGGAAATAACTAAGTAGTAGGAGATTAATATGATAAAGATAGACCCGGGGGGCATAGGTTTCACTAGTGGCTTCTCTCAAGAGCATAAGTATTCTACGATGGGTGAACAAATTACTGTTGAGCAATTGACAGAATTGAGCATAGTAATGAGAATATATAGGTATGATCATGTATGTAGGCATCATGTCCGAGACAAGTAGACCGACTCCTGCCTGCATCTGCTACTATTACTCCACTCATCGACCGCTATCCAGCATGCATCTAGAGTATTAAGTTAAAAACAGAGTAACGCCTAAAGCAAGAGGACATGATGTAGAGGGATAGACTCATGCAATATGAAGAAAACCCCATCTTGTTATCCTCGATGGCAATAATACAATACGTGCCTTGCTGCCCTTACTGTCACCGGGAAAGGACACCGCAAGATTGAACCCAAAGCTAAGCACTTCTCCCATTGCAAGAAAGATCAATCTAGTAGGCCAAACCAAATTGATAATTCGAAGAGACTTGCAAAGATAACCAATCATACATAAAATAATTCAGATAAGATTCAAATATTATTCATAGATAGACTTGATCATAAAGCCACAATTCATCGGTCTCAACAAACACACCACAAAAAGAAGATTACATCGAATAGATCTCCACAAGAGAGGGGGAGAACATTGTATTGAGATCCAAAAGGAGAGAAGAAGCCATCTAGCTACTAACTATGGACCCGTAGGTCTGAGGTAAACTACACACACTTCATCGGAGAGGCTATGGTGTTGATGTAGAAGCCCTCCATGATCGATGCCCCCTCCGGCGGAGCTCCAGAACAGGCCCCAAGATGGGATCTCATGGATATAGAAAGTTACGGCCGTGGAATTAGGGTTTTGGCTCCAGTTCTGATCGTTTGGGGGTACGTGGATATATATAGGAGGAAGGAGTGAAGGATATATGCCCTAGAGGCAATAATAAAGTTATTATTTATTTCCTAGTATCATTATAAATGTTTATAATTCATGCTAGAATTGTATTAACCAGAAACATAATACATGTGTGAATACATAGACAAACAGAGTGTCACTAGTATGCCTCTACTTGACTAGCTCGTTGATCAAAGATGGTTATGTTTCCTAACCATAGACATGAGTTGTCATTTGATTAACGGGATCACATCATTACGAGAATGATGTGATTGACTTGACCCATTCCGTTAGCATAGCACTTGATCGTTTAGTTTGTTGCTATTGCTTTCTTCATGACTTATACATGTTCCTATGACTATGAGATTATGCAACTCCCGTTAACCGAAGGAACACTTTGTGTGCTACCAAACATCACAACGTAACTGGGTGATTATAAAGGTGCTCTACAGGTGTCTCCGAAGATACTTCTTGGGTTGGCGTATTTCGATATTAGGATTTGTCACTCCGATTGTCGGAGAGGTATCTCTAGGCCCTCTCGGTAATGCACATCACCTAAGCCTTGCAAGCATTGCAACTAATGAGTTAGTTGCAAGATGATGTATTACGGAACGAGTAAAGAGACTTGCCAGTAACGAGATTGAACTAGGTATTGAAATGCCAACAATCGAATCTCGGGCAAGTAACATACGGATGACAAAGGGAACAACGTATGTTGTTATGCAGTCTGACCGATAAAGATCTTCGTAGAATATGTAGGAGCCAATATGAGCATCCAGGTTCTGCTATTGGTTATTGACCGGAGACGTGTCTCGGTCATGTCTACATAGTTCTCGAACCCGTAGGGTCCGCACGCTTAACGCTACGATGACAGTTATATTATGAGTTTATATGTTTTGATGTACCGAAGGAGTTCGGAGTCCCGGATGAGATCGGGGACATGACGAGGAGTCTCGAAATGGTCGAGACGTAAAGATCGATATATTGGACGACGATATTCGGACATCGGAAAGGTTCTGAGTGATTCGGGTATTTTTTGGAGTACCGGAGAGTTACGGAAATTCACCGGGGAGTATATGGGCCTTATTGGGCTTTAGGGAAAAGAGGGAAGAGAGGTTGGGCGCCCCCCCCAAGGCCTAGTCTGAATTGGACTAGGGGGAGGGGCTGCGCCCCCTCCTTCCTTCTCTTCTCCCTTCCCTTGCCTTGACTCCTACTCCTACTACTTGGAAAGGGGGGAATCCTACTCCCGGTGGGAGTAGGACTCCTCCAGGGCACGCCATAGGGGCCGGCCCTCTCCCCCCTCCTACACTACTTTATATACGTGGCCAGGGGGCACCCCATAGACACAACAATTGATCTCTTGATCTCTTAGCCGTGTGCGGTGCCCCCCTCCACCATAATCCACCTCGATCATATCGTAGCGGTGCTTAGGCGAAGCCCTGCGTCGGTAGAACATCATCATTGTCACCACGTCGTCGTGCTGACGAAACTCTCCCTCAACACTCAGCTGGATCGGAGTTCGAGGGACATCATCGAGTTGAACGTGTGCAGAACTCGGAGGTGCCGTGCGTTTGGTAATTGATCGGTCGGATCGTGAAGATGTACGACTACATCAACCGCGTTGTGCTAACGCTTCTGCTTTTGGTCTACGAGGGTACATGGACAATACTCTCCCCTCTCGTTGCTATGCATCACCATGATCTTGCGTGTGTGTAGGGAAATTTTTGAAATTACTACGTTCCCCAACAGTGGCATCCGAGCCTAGGTTTTATGCGTCGATGTAATATGCACGAGTAGAACACAAGTGAGTTGTGGGCGATATAAGTCATACTGCTTACCAGCATGTCACACTTTGGTTCGGCGGTATTGTTGGATGAAGCGGCCCGGACCGACATTACGCGTACGCTTACGCGAGACTGGTTCTACCGACGTGCTTTGCACACAGGTGGCTGGCGGGTGTCAGTTTCTCCAACTTTAGTTGA
The DNA here is from genome assembly GCF_003073215.2 of Triticum urartu. NCBI lineage: Eukaryota > Viridiplantae > Streptophyta > Magnoliopsida > Poales > Poaceae > Triticum > Triticum urartu. The sequence continues at coordinate 246,736,133 of NC_053025.1, forward strand.
ACCGAGTGTGGCTACGCCCGGTCCTTGAGAAGGTTAAAACAGCACTAACTTGACAAACTATCGTTGTGGTTTGATGCGTAGGTAAGAACGGTTCTTGCTCAGCCCGTAGCAGCCACGTAAAACTTGCAACAACAAAGTAGAGGGCGTCTAACTTGTTTTTGCAGGGCATGTTGTGATGTGATATGGTCAAGACGTGATGAGATATAAGTTCTTGTATAAGATGATCATGTTTTGTTGAAGTTATCGGCAACTGGAAGAAGCCTTATGGTTGTCTCTTTATTGCATAAGATGCAAGCGTCAAATAATTGCTTCACTTTATCGCTATGCGATAACAATAGTTGCAAGAGCAGTAGTTGGCGAGACGACCATGTGACGACACATTGATATAGATCAAGATGATGGAGATGGAGATCATGACGATACTTTGGAGATGGAGATCAAAGGCACAAGATGATGGTGGCCATATCATGTCATATATTTTGATTGCATGTGATATCTTTTATACATCTTATTTTGCTTAGTTCGACGGTAGCTTTATAAGATGATCTCTCACTAATTATCAAGGTACAAGTGTTCTCCCTAAGTATGCACCGTTGTGAAAGTTCTTCGTGCTGAGACACCACGTGATGATCGGGTGTGATAGGCTCTACGTTCAAATACAACGGGTGCAAAACAGTTGCACATGCGGAATACTCAGGTTAAACTTGACGAGCCTAGCATATAACAGATATGGCCTCGGAACACAGAGACTGAAAGGTCGAGCGTGAATCATATAGTAGATATGATCAACATAGTGATGTTCACCATTGAAACTACTCCATCTCACTGATGATCGGACATGGTTTAGTTGATATGGATCACGTGATCACTTAGAAGATTAGAGGGATGTCTATCTAAGTGGGAGTTCTTAAGTAATATGATTAATTGAACTTTAATTTATCATGAACTTAGTCCTGGTAGTATTAGCATATCTATGTTGTAGATCAATTGCTCACGATATTGCTCCCCGTTTAATTTTTTTATATATTCCTAGAGAAAACTATGTTGAAAAATATTAGTAGCAATGATGCGGATTGGATCCGTGATCTGAGGATTAACCTCATTGCTGCACAGAAGAATTATGTCCTTGATGCACCGCTAGGTGACAGACCTATTACAGGAGCAAATACAGACGTTATGAACGTTTGGCTAGCTCAATATGATGACTACTTGATAGTTTAGTGCACCATGCTTAACAGCTTAGAATCGGGACTTCAAAGACGTTTTGAACATCATGGACCATATGAGATGTTCCAGGAGTTGAAGTTAATATTTCAAGTAAAATACCCAAGTTGAGAGATATGAAGTCTCCAACAAGTTCTATAGCTAAAAGATGGAGGAGAATAGCTCAAGCAGTGAGCATGTGCTCAGATTGTCTGGGTACGACAATCGCTTGAATCAAGTGGGAGTTAATCTTCCAGATAAAATAGTGATTGACATAATTCTCTAGTCACCATCACCAAGTTAGTAGAACTTCGTGATGAACTATAATATGCAAGGGATGATGAAAGTAATTCCCAAGCTCTTCATGATGCTAAAATCGACGAAGGTAGAAATAAAAAAACATCAAGTGTTGATGGTTAACAAGACCATTAGTTTCAAGAAAAGGGCAAAGGGAAAGAAAGGGAACTTTAAGAAGAACGGCAAGCAAGTTGCTGCTCAAGTGAAGAAGCCCAAGTCTGGACCTAAGCCTGAGACTAAGTGATTCTACTGCAAAGGGATTGGTCACTGGAAGCAGAACTGCCCCAAGTATTTGGCGGATAAGAAGGATGGCAAAGTGAACAGAGGTATATTTGATATACAGATTATTGATGTGTATTTTACTAGTGTTTGTAGCAACCCCTCGGTATATGATACTGGTTCAGTTGCTAAGAGTAGTAACTCGAAACGGGAGTTGCAGAATGAACAGAGACTAGTTAAGGGTGAAGTGACGATGTGTGTTGGAAGTGGTTCCAAGATTGATATGATCATCATCGCACACTCCCTATACTTTCGGCATTAGTGTTGAACCTAAATAAGTGTTATTTGGTGTTTGCGTTGAGCATGAATATGATTTGATAATGTTTATTACAATACGGTTATTCATTTAAGTAAGAGAATAAATTGTTGTTCTGTTTACATGAATAAAACCTTATATGGTTACACACCCAATGAAAATGGTTCGTTGGATCTCGATCGTAGTGATACACATATTCATAATATTGAAACCAAAAGATTCAAGTTAATAATGATAGTGCAACTTATTTGTGGCACTGCCATTTAGGTCATATTGGTGTAAAGCGCATGAAGAAAGTCCATGCTGATGGACTTTTGGAATCACTTGATTATGAATCACTTGATGCTTGCGAACCATGCCTCATGGGCAAGATGACTAAGACTCCGTTCTCCGGAACAATGGAGCGAGCAACTGATTTATTGAAAATAATACATACTGATGTATGCGGTCCGATGAGTGTTAAGGCTCACGGCAAGTATCGTTATTTTCTGACCTTCACACATGATTTGAGCAGATATGGGTATATCTACTTAATGAAACACAAGTCTGAAACATTTGAAAAGTTCAAAGAATTTCAGAGTGAAGTGGAGAATCATCGTAACAAGAGAATAAAAGTCTCTACGATATGGTCGCAGAGGTAAAATATTTGAGTTAAGAGTTTGGCCTTCAGTTAAAACAATGTGAAATAGTTTCACTACTCACGCCACCTGGAACACCACAGTGTAATGGTGTGTCCGAACATCATAACCGTACTTTATTAGATATGGTGCGATCTATGATGTCTCTTACCAATCTACCACTATTGTTTTGGGGTTATGCATAGAGACAGTTGCATTCACGTTAAATAGGGCACCATCTAAATCCGTTGAGACGACACCGTATGAACTATGGTTTGGCAAGAAACCTAAGCTGTCGTTTCTTAAAGTTTGAGATTGCAATGCTTATGTGAAAAAGTTTCAACCTGATAAGCTCAAACCCAAATCGGAGTAGTGCGTCTTCATACGATACCCAAAAAGAAAATGTTGGGTACACCTTCTATCACAGATCCGAAGGCAAGATATTCGTTGCTGAGAATGGATCCTTTCTAGAGAAGGAGTTTCTCTCGAAAGAAGTGAGTGGGAGGAAAGTAGAACTTGATGATGTAACTGTACCTGCTCCCTTATTAGAAAGTAGTTCATCACAGAAATATGTTCCTGTGACTACTACACCAATTAGTGAGGAAGCTAATGATGATGATCATGTAACTTCAGATCAAGTTGCTACCGAACCTCGTAGGTAAACCAGAGTGAGATCTGCACCAGAGTGGTACGGTAATCCTGTTCTGGAGGTCATGTTACTTGACCATGACGAGCCTACGAACTATGAGGAAGCGATGATGAGCCCAGATTCTGCGAAATGGCTTGAGGCCATGAAATCTGAGATGAGATCCATGTATGAGAACAAAGTATGGACTTTGATTGACTTGCCCATTGATCGGTGAGCCATTGAGATTAAATGGGTCTTCAAGAGGAAGACAGACGTTGATAGTAGTGTTACTATCTACAAAACTAGAATTGTCGCAAAAAAGGTTTTCGACAAGTTCAAGGTGTTGACTACGATGAGAGTTTCTCACTCGTATCTATGCTTAAGTCTGTCTGAATCATGTTAGCAATTGCCGCATTTTATGAAATCTGGCAAATGGATAAACAAAATTGCATTCCTTAATGGATTTATTAAAGAAGAGTTGTATATGATGCAACCAGAAGGTTTTTTCAATCCTAAAGGAACTAACAAAATATGCAAGCTCTAGCGATCCATCTATGGACTGGTGCAAGCATCTCAGAGTTGGAATATACGCTTTGATAAGTTGATCAAAGCATATAGTTTTATACAGACTTGCGGTGAAGCCTATATTTACAAGAAAGTGAGTGGGAGCACTACAACATTTCTGATAAGTATATGTGAATGACATATTGTTGATCAGAGATAATGTAGAATTATTCTGCAAAGCATAAAGGAATGTTTGAAAGGAGTTTTTCAAAGAAAGACCTCGGTGAAGCTGCTTACATATTGAGCATCAAGATCTATAGAGATAGATCAAGGCGCTTGATAAGTTTTTCAATGAGTACATACCTTGACAAAAAATTTGAAGTAGTTCAGAATGGAACAGTCAAAGAAGGAGTTCTTGCCTGTGTTACAAGGTGTGAAGTTGAGTAAGACTCAAAACCCGACCACAACAGAAGATAGAGAGAGAATGAAAGTCATTCCCTATGCCTCAGCCATAGGTTCTATAAAGTATGCCATGCTGTGTACCAGACCTATTGTATACCCTGCCCTGAGTTTGGCAAAGGAGTACAATAGTGATCTAGGAGTAGATCACTAGACATTGGTCAAAATTATCCTTAGTGTAATAAGGATATGTTTCTCGATTATGGAGGTGACAAAAGGTTAGTTGTAAAGGTTTACGTCAATGCAAGTTTTGACACTGATCCAAATGACTCAAAGTCTCAATCTGGATACATATTGAAAGTGGGAGCAATTAGCTAGAGTAGCTCCGTGCAGAGCATTGTTGACATAGAAATTTGCAAAATACATACGGATCTGAATGTGGCAGACCCGTTGACTAAACTTCCCTCACAAGTAAAACATGATCACACCTTAGTACTCTTTGTGTATTAATCACATAGCGATGTGAACTAGATTATTGACTCTAGTAAACCCTTTGGGTGTTGGTCACATGACGATGTGAACTATGGGTGTTAATCACATGGTGATGTGAACTTTTGATGTTAAATCACATGGCGATGTGAACTAGATTATTGACTCTAGTGCAAGTGGGAGACTGAAGGAAATATGCCCTAGAGGCAATAATAAAGTTATTATTTATTTCCTTGTATCATGATAAATGTTTATTATTCATGCTAGAATTGTATTAACCGAAAACATAATACATGTGTGAATACATAGACAAACAGAGTGTCACTAGTATGCCTCTACTTGACTAGCTCGTTGATCAAAGATGGTTATGTTTCCTAACCATAGACATGAGTTGTCATTTGATTAACGGGATCACATCATTAGGAGAATGATGTGATTGACTTGACCCATTCCGTTAGCATAGAACTTGATCGTTTAGTTTGTTGCTATTGCTTTCTTCATGACTTATACATGTTCCTATGACTATGAGATTATGCAACTCCCGTTTACTGGAGGAACACTTTGTGCGCTACCAAACGTCACAACGTAACTGGGTGATTATAAAGGTGCTCTACAGGTGTCTCCGAAGGTACTTGTTGGGTTGGCGTATTTCGAGATTAGGATTTGTCACTCCGATTGTCGGAGAGGTATCTCTGGGCCCTCTCGGTAATGCACATCACCTAAGCCTTGCAAGCATTGCAACTAATGAGTTAGTTGCGAGATGATGTATTACGGAATGAGTAAAGAGACTTGCCGGTAACGAGATTGAACTAGGTATTGAAATTCCAACGATCGAATCTCGGGCAAGTAACATACCGATGACAAAGGGAACAACGTATGTTGTTATGCGATCTGACCGATAAAGATCTTCATAGAATATGTAGGAGCCAATATGAGCATCCAGGTTCCGCTATTGGTTATTGATCGGAGACGTGTCTCGGTCATGTCTACATAGTTCTCGAACCCGTAGGGTCCGCACGCTTAACGCTACGATGACAATTATATTATGAGTTTATATGTTTTGATGTACCGAAGGAGTTCGGAGTCCCGGATGAGATCGGGGACATGACGAGGAGTCTCGAAATGGTCGAGACGTAAAGATCGATATATTGGACGACTATATTCAGACATCGGAAAGGTTCCGAGTGATTCGAGTATTTTTTGGAGTACTGCAGAGTTACGGAAATTCGCCGGCGAGTATATGGGCCTTATTGGGCTTTAGGGGAAAGAGAGAAGAGAGGTTGGGCGCCCCCCCCAAGGCCTAGTCCGAATTGGGGCTGCGCCCCTCCTTCCTTCTCTTCTCCCTTCCCTTGCCTTGACTCCTACTCCTACTACTTGGAAAGGGGGGAATCCTACTCCCAGTGGGAGTAGGACTCCTCCAGGGCGCGCCATAGGGGCCGGCCCTCTCCCCCCTCCTCCACTCCTTTATATACGTGGCCAGGGGGCACCCCATAGACACAACAATTGATCTCTTGATCTCTTAGCCGTGTGCGGTGCCCCCCTCCACCATAATCCACCTCGATCATATCGTAGCGGTGCTTAGGCGAAGCCCTGCGTCGGTAGAACATCATCATCGTCACCACGCCGTCGTGCTAATGAAACTCTCCCTCAACACTCGGCTGGATCGGAGTTCAAGGGACGTCATCGAGTTGAACATGTGCTGAACTCGGAGGTGTCGTGCGTTTGGTACTTGATCGGTCGGATTGTGAAGACGTACGACTACATCAACCGCGTTGTGCTAATGCTTCCGCTTTCGGTCTACGAGGGTACGTGGACAACACTCTCCCCTCTCGTTGCTATGCATCACCATGATCTTGCGTGTGCGTAGGGAAATTTTTGAAATTACTATGTTCCCCAACAAGGAGTACGTCGGTGGAGCAACAGGGGGCCCACGAGGGTGGAGGGCGCGCCTAGGGTAGGCAGGCACGCCCCCCTACCTCGTGGCCTCCTGTTTTATTTCTTGACATATGGTCCAAGTCTCTCTGGTCTTATTCGTTGAGAAAATCACGTTCCCGAAGGTTTCATTCCGTTTGGACTCCGTTTGATATTCCTTTTCTTCGAAACCCTAAAATAGGCAAAAAAACAGCAATTCTGGGCTGGGCCTCCAGTTAATAGGTTAGTCCCAAAAATAATATAAAAGTGGATAATAATGCCCAATAATGTCCAAAACAGTAGATAATATAGCATGGAGCAATCAAAAATTATAGATACATTGGAGACGTATCAGTCTCTTCGAATTATCTGTTTGGTTTGGCCTACTAGATTGATCTTTCTTGCAATGGGATAAATGCTTAGCTTTGGGTTCAATCTTGCGGTGTCCTTTCCTAGTGATAGTAGGGGCAGCAAGGCACATATTGTATTGTTGCCATCGAGGATAACAAGATGGGGTTTATATCATATTGCATGAGTTTATCCCTCTACATCATGTCATCTTGCTTAAAGCGTTACTCTGTTCTCTTGAACTTAATACTCTAGATGCATTCTGGATAGCGGTCGATGTGTGGAGTAATAGTAGTAGATGCAGGCAGGAGTCGGTCTACTTGTCTTGGAGGTGATGCCTATATACATGATCATACCTAGATATTCTCATAACTATGCTCAATTATGTCAATTGCTCAACAGTAATTTGTTCACCCACCGTAATACTTATGCTCTCGAGAGAAGCCTCTAGTGAAACCTATGGCCCCGGGTCTATTTTACATCATATTAATCTTCCAATACTTAGTTATTTCCTTTGCCATTTATTTTACTTGCATCTTTATTTCTCTTTATCATAAAAATACCAAAAATATTATCTTATCATATCTATTAGATCTCACTCTCGTAGGTGACCGTGAAGGGATTGACAACCCCTTTATTGCGTTGGTTGCGAGGAGTTTATTTGTTTGTGTAGGTGCGAGGGACTCGTGCGTGGCCTCCTACTGGATTGATACCTTGGTTCTCAAAAACTGAGGGAAATACTTACGATGCTCTGCTACATCAGCCTTTCCTCTTCAAGGGAAAACCAACGTAGTGCTCAAGAGGTAGCAAGAAGGATTTCTGGCGCCATTGCCGGGGAGGCTTACGCAAGGTCAAGTCAAGATTTGGACTCCCGACAATGAGCCATTTCTGGTGCCGTTGCCGGGGAGTCTACGCAAAAGTCAACATACCAAGTACCCATCACAAACCCTTATCTCCTGCATTACATTATTTGCCATTTACCTCTCGTTTTCCTCTCCCCCACTTCACCCTTGCCGTTTTATTTGCCCTCTCTCTCTCCATCCTCCCTCTCTTTCTCTATTCGCCTCTTTTTGCTCGTTTCTTATTTGCTTGTGTGTCAGATTGCTTGCTTGTCACGATGGCTCAAGACAATACCAAATTGTGTGACTTTACCAATACCAACAACAATGATTTTATTAGCACTCCGATTGCTCCTCTTACCGATGCTGAATCTTGTGAAATTAATGCTACTTTGCTGAATCTTGTCATGAAGGTTCCGTTTTCCGGCCTTCCTAGTGAAGATGCCGCTACCCATCTAAACAACTTCGTTGATTTGTGTGATATGCAAAAGAAGCAAGATGTGGACAACGATATTGTTAAATTGAAGCTATTGCCTTTTTCGCTTAGAGATCGTGCTAAAGCTTGGTTTTCATCTTTGCCTAAAAATAGTATTGATTCATGGAATAAGTGCAAAGATGCTTTTGTCTCTAAGTATTTTCCTCCCGCTAAGATCATCTCTCTTAGAAACGATATTATGAATTTTAAGCAACTTGATCATGAACATGTTGCACAAGCTTGGGAGAGGATGAAATTAATGATACATAATTTCCCTACACATGGTTTGAATTTGTGGATGATTATACAAAAAAATTATGCTGGATTGAATTTTGCTTCTAGAAATCTTTTAGATTTGGCCGCGGGAGGCACTTTTATGGAAATAACTTTAGGAGAGGCTACTAAACTCCTAGATAATATTATGGTAAATTATTCACACTGAAAGATCTAATAATAAGAAAGTGCATACGATAGAAGAAATTGATGTTTTGAGTGGTAAGATGGATGAACTTATGAAATTATTTGCTAATAAAAGTGTTTCTTCTGATCCTAATGATATGCCTTTGTCTACTTTGATTGAGAATAATAATGAATCTTTGGATGTGAATTTTGTTGGTAGGAATAATTTTGGTAACAAAGCGTATAGAGGAAACTTCAATCCTAGGACGTATCCTAGTAATTCCTCTAATAATTATGGTAATTCCTACAACAATTCTTATGGAAATTTTAATAATATACCCTCTGATTTTGAATCTAATATTAAAGAATGTATTACCTCTCAAAAGAATTTCAATGCTTTGATTGAAGAAAAATTGCTTAAGATTGATGAGTTGGCTAGGAACGTTGATAGAATTTCTCTTGATGTTGATTCTTTGAACTTAGATCTATTCCTCCTAAGCATGATATCAATGAGTCTCTCAAAGCCATGAGAATTTCCATTGATGAGTGCAAAGAAAGAACCGCTAGGATGTGTGCTAAGAAAGATTGCTTTATAAAAGCGTGTTCTTCTAGTTTCCATGATAATAAAGATGAAGATATAAAAGTTATTGATGTGTCCCCTATTAAATCTTTGTTTTTTAATATGAATCTTCATAATGATGGCAATAAATATGATCCACCTTTACCTAGAAGATGTTCCAAAAAATTCGGAGTCTGTAGATCTTGATGCTAAAATTGTTAAAGGTGGGATTGAAGAAGTCAAAACTTTAAATATTAATGAACACACTATTTTGGATTTCAAGGAATTTAATTATGATAATTGCTCTTTGATAGATTGTATTTCCTTGTTGCAATCCGTGCTAAATTATCCTCATGCTTATAGTAAAAAAAAGCCTTTACCAAACATATCATTGATGCTTTGATGCAATCTTATGAAGAAAAACTTGAGCTGGAAGTTTCTATCCCTAGAAAACTTTATGATGAGTGGGAGCCTACTATTAAAATTAATATTAAAGATCAGGAATGATATACTTTGTGTGATTTGGGTGCTAGTGTTTCCACGATTCCAAAGACTTTGTGTGATTTGCTAGGTTTCCGTGATTTTGATGATTGCTCTTTAAACTTGCACCTTATGGATTCCACTATTAAGAAACTTATGGGAAGATTTAATGATGTTCTTATTGTTGCAAATAGGAATTATGTGCCCTTGGATTTTATTGTTCTTGACATATATTGCAATCCTTCATGTCCTATTATTCTTGGTAGACCTTTCCTTAGAACGATTGGTGCAATTATTGATATGAAGGAAGGGAATATTAGATTCCAATTTCCGTTAGGAAAAGGCATGGAACACTTCCCTAGAAAGAAAATTAAATTACCTTATGAATCTATTACGAGAGCCACTTATGGATTGCCTTCCAAAGATGGCAATACCAAGATCTATCCTTGCTTTTATGCCTAGCTAGGGGCGTTAAACGATAGCGCTTGTTGGGATGCAACCCAATTTTATTTTTATTCCTAGCTTTTTGATCCTGTTTAGTAATAAATAACTTACCTAGCCTCTATTTTGGTTGTGTTTTTTGTGTTTAATTAGTGTTTTTGCCAAGTAGAACCGATGGGAAGACTTGGGGAAAGTCTTTTTAATCTTGCTGTAAAAAATAGAAACTTTAGCGCTCACGAGAACTGCTGCCATTTTTTTGGAAAGTGATATTTAGTTAACTATTTCTGCAGATGATTAATAGATAAATTCCTCACGTCCAGCAGTTTATTTTAGAATTTTTGGGGTTCCAGATATTGCGTTAGCTACAGATTACTACAGACAGTTCTGTTTTTGACAGAGTCTGTTTTTCGTGTGTTGTTTGCTTATTTTGATGAATCTATGACTAGTAAAATAGTTTATAAACCATAGAGAAGTTGGAATACAGTAGGTTTAACACCAATATAAATAAATAATGAGTTCATTACAGTACCTTGAAGTGGTGTTTTGTTTTCTTTCTCTAACGGAGCTCACGAGATTTTCTACTTTAAGTTTTGTGTTGTGAAGTTTTCAAGTTTTGGGTAAAGATTTGATGGATTATGGAACAAGGAGTGGCAAGAGCCTAAGCTTGGGTATGCCCATGGAACCCCCAAGATAATCTAAGCACACCTAAAATCCAAAGCTTGGGGATGCCCCGGAAGGCATCCCCTCTTTCGTCTACTTCTATCGGTAACTTTACTTGGAGCTATATTTTAATTTACCACATGATATGTGTTTTGCTTGGAGCATATTGTATTATTTGAGTCTTTATTTTTTAGTTTTCCACAATCATCATTGCTGCACACACCTTTTTGAGAGAGACACTCATGATTCAGGAATTGTTAGAATATTCTATGTGCTTCACTTATATCTTTTGAGTTATATAGTTTTTGCTCTAGTGCTTCACTTATATCTTTTAGAGCACGTTGGTACATTTGTTTTATAGAAACCACTATTCTCTCATGCTTCACTTAGATTATTTTGAGAGTACTACAAAACAGCATGGTAATTTGCTTTAATTATGTTAGGCATTCAAGATTAATAATAAAATTTTCTTATGAGTGTGTTGAATACTATGAGAAGTTTGAAACTTGATAATTGTTTTGAGATATGGAGATGGTGATATTAGAGTCGTGCTAGTTGAGTAGTTGTGAATTTGAGAAATTCTTGTGTTGAAGTTTGTGATTCCCGTAGCATGCACATATGGTGAACCGTTATGTTAAGAAGTCGGAGCATGATGTATTTATTGATTGTCCTCCTTATGAGTGGCGGTCGGGGACGAGCGATGGTCTTTTCCTACCAATCTATCCCCCTAGGAGCATGCGCGTAGTACTTTGCTTCAATAACTAATAGATTTTTGCAATAACTATGTGAGTTCTTTATGACTAATGTTGAGTCCATGGATTATCCGCACTCTCACCCTTCCACCATTGCTAGCCTCTCTAATACCGCGCACCTTTCGCCGGTATCATACACCCACCATATACCTTCCTCAAAACAGCCACCATACCTACCGATCATGGCATTTCCATAGCCATTCTGAGATATATTGCCATGCAACTTTCCACCGTTCCGTTTACTATGACACGCTCCATCATTATCATACTGCTTCGCATGATCATGTAGTTGACATTTTAGTTGTGGAAAATCCACCGTTCATAATTCTTTCATATAAGTCACTCATGCATCATTGCTATCCTAGTATACCGCTGGAGGCATTCATATAGAGTCATACTTTGTTCTAGTATCGAGTTGTAATCATTGAGTTGTAAACAAATAGAAGTGTGATGATCATCATTCATAGAGTATTGTCACAATAAAAAATAAAAAAAGGACAAATAAAAAAAGAAGGCCCAAAAAAGAATAAATAAATAAAAAGGGGCAATACTACTATCCTTTTTTTCCACACTTGTGCTTCAAAGTAGCACCATGATCTTCATGATAGAGAGTCTTCTATGTTATCACTTTCATATACTAGTGGGAATTTTTCATTATAGAACTTGGCTTGTATATTCCAATGATGGGCTTCCTCAAATGCCCTAGGTCTTCGTGAGCAAGCAAGTTGGATGCACACCCACTTAGTTCTTTTTGTTGAGCTTTCATATACTTATAGTTCTAGTGCATCCGTTGCATGGCAATCCATACTCACTCACATTGATATCTATTGATGGGCATCTCCATAGCCCGTTGATACGCTGAGTTGATGTGAGATTATCTTCTCCCTTTTTGTCTTGTCCACAACCACCATTCTATTCCACCTATAGTGCTATGTCCATGGCTCACGCTCATGTATTGCGTGAAGATTGAAAAAGTTTGAGAACACCAAAAGTATGAAACAATTGCTTGGCTTGTCATCGGGGTTGTGCATGATTTGAATACTTTCTGTGGTGAAGATGGAGCATAGCTAGACTATATGATTTTGTAGGGATAACTTTCTTTGGCCATGTTATTTTGAAGAGACATAATTGCTTAGTTAGTATGCTTCAAGTATTATTATTTCTATGTCAATATTGAACTTTTGTCTTGAATCTTTTGGATCTGAATATTCATACCACAATTAAGAGAATTACATTGCAATTATGCCAAGTAGCATTCCACATCAAAAATTCTGTTTTTATCATTTACCTACTCGAGGACGAGCAGGAATTAAGCTTGGGGATGCTTGATACGTCTCCAATGTATCTACAATTTTTTATTGTTCCATGCTATATTATATCCTGTTTTGGACATTATTGGGCTTTATTATACACTTTTATATTATTTTTGGGACTAACCTATTAACCGTAGGCCTAGCCCAGAATTGTTGTTTTTTTCCTATTTCAGATTTTTGCAGAAAAAGAATATCAAATGGAGTCCAAACGGAATGAAACCTCCGGGAACGTGATTTTCGGAACGAACATGATCCAGAGGACTTGGACCCTACGTCAAGCAGTCAACCAGGAAGGCACGAGGTACGGGGCGCGCCTACCCCCCCTCCCCAGGCGCGCCCTCCACCCTCGTGGGGCCCACGTTGCTCCACCGACGTACTCCTTCCTCCTATATATACCTACATACCCCCAAACTACCAGATATGGAGCCAAAACCCTAATTCCACTGCCGTAACTTTCTGTATCCACGAGATACCATCTTGGGGCCTTTTCCGGAGCTCCGCCGGAGGGGGTATCTATCAATGAGGGCTTCTACATCAACACCATAGCCACTCCGATGAAGTGTGAGTAGTTTACTTCAGACCTACGGGTCCATAGTTATTAGCTAGATGGCTTCTTCTCCCTTTTTGGATCTCAATACAAAGTTCTCCCCCTCTCTTGTGGAGATCTATTCGATGTAATCTTCTTTTGCCGTGTGTTTGTTGAGACCAATGAATTGTGGGTTTATGATCAAGTTTCTTTATGAACAATATTTGAATCTTCTCTGAATTCTTTTATGTATGATTGGTTATCTTTGCAAGTATCTTCGAATTATCAGTTTGGTTTGGCCTACTAGATTGATCTTTCTTGCAATGGGATAAGTGCTTAGCTTTGGGTTCAATCTTGCGGTGTCCTTTCCAAGTAACAGTAGGGGCAGCAAGGCACGTATTGTATTGTTGCCATCAAGGATAAAAAGATGGGTTTATATCATATTGCATGAGTTTATCCCTCTACATCATGTCATCTTGCTTAAAGCGTTACTCTGTTCTCTTGAACTTAATACTCTAGATGCATGCTGGATAGCGGTCGATGTGTGGAGTAATAGTAGTAGATGCAGGCAGGAGTCAGTCTACTTTTCTTGGAGGTGATGCCTATATACATGATCATACTTAGATATTCTCATAACTGTGCTCAATTATGTCAATTGCTCAACAGTAATTTGTTCACCCACCGTAATACTTATGCTCTCGAGAGAAGCCTCTAGTGAAACCTATGGCCCCCGGGTCTATTTTCCATCATATTATCTTCCAATACTTAGTTATCTCCTTTGCCATTTATTTTACTTGCATCTTTACTTCTCTTTATCATAAAAATACCAAAAACATTATATTATCATATCTATCAGATCTCACTCTCGTAGGTGACCGTGAAGGGATTGAGAACACCTTTATCGCGTTGGTTGAGAGGAGTTTATTTGTTTGTGTAGGTGCGAGGGACTTGTGCGTGGCCTCCTACTGGATCGATACCTTGGTTCTCAAAAACTGAGGGAAATTCTTATGCTGCTCTGCTGCATCACCCTTTCCTCTTCAAGGGAAAACCAACGTAGTGCTCAAGAGGTAGCAGCTAGGTCAGAGGCCCTCTAGAAGAGAGCCCCCGAGCCTAGCCTGAGGGGGCACCGGGCGCGCCTTCCTATGCAAAGGAGGGAGGCGCCCCATCCATGGGCGTAGGTCCTAATTAGGTCGTGCCGCTGGATGCCCTGCTCCCCTGAGGTTCCTGGTGGGGAAGTTGCTTCTTCTTCTTGGGGACAGCCTCAGGAGGGTAGATGGCGCCTTCATCGTCGGGGTTCTCGACTACCGCGGCCTGGTAAGCACGCTCGAGGGAGAACACTGCGTCCTTTTCATCACAGGCGATGGTGATGATGTCGCGGTTTCCTGGCATCTTGAGGATATTGTAACCATGATGAGTCACTACCATGAACTTGGCTAAGGTTGGATACCCAAGGATGGCGTTGTATGGAAGGTGGATGTGGGCGACGTCGGAGTCGATGAGCTCTGTGCAATAGCTGTCACGCTGGCCGAAGGTGACAGGGAGGCGGATCTGCCCTATCAGGGTGGTGGAGCCGTCGGTCACTCCTGAGAAAGGCTTGATGGGCTGCAGCTGGTCATAGGGCACTTGGAGGCGGTCGAATGTCTCGATGGAAAGAACATTGAGCCCCGCACCGCCATCGATGAGAGTCTTGGTGACGAGGATGTTGTTAATGATGGGCGAGCAGAGCATTGGGAGGGCACAGGCAGTTGCCACACACTTGAGCTAGTCGGTCGAGCTGAAGGTGATGGTGCACTTGGACCACCTGAGCGGTCGCGTGGCCTTGAGCCTGGGGAGAGCCGCGTTCACTTCACGGGCAAACTTTTTGAAGATGCGATGAGAGGCTCGGGCCTCAGCACCGCCCAGGATGCAGGTGATGGCGCGAGGCTACTGGAAGCCCCCGGCCCCCTCATTCTGGTGGTGGTCATCATTCCTTCTTGGCGCTGGCGGCAGCGAAGGGAGGCCAGCGTTGCCGTGAGGACGAACCTCACGAGGTTGGTCCCTCCAGGGGCCTTCGTGAGGCTGGCCCTGCTAGCGTTCCTCACTAGGCTGATCACGCCACTCCTGGCGGGGGCCGCGGTCATCCCAGCGTCCTCCAGTTCGACCTCCTCCACAGCCGTAGCCCCGGTCGTTGCGCTCAGGGCGACGACCGAGGTGCGTGTCGCGGATGGCCCTGAGCTCCTGACAGTCATTGGTGTTGTGGCTATGCACGTTGTGGAAGACGCAGAATGGGCGGCTGCTCTTGGATGACTCTGGGTGGCCGCAGCTGCGCTTCATCTCAGGTTCAGCTGCGAACACGGCCTCCCCCTTGCACTTCACGTCCTTGGCCTTGGCTTTCTTGTCCTCCGGGTCAGACTCTGGGAGCTCGAGGAGGGAGAGGCGTCCTTCCTTAGCTCTCGCGCACTTGGTTGCCATGTTGAACATCTCCAGAGCCATGCACAGGTCCTCATGTATGGCAAGCTCTTCCTTCATCTTGACGTCACGGACACCATCAGTGAATGCGGAAATGATGGCCTCATCTGACACCTTGAGGATCTTGAGACGAACGCTGTTGAAGCACTGGATGTACTTCTGTAGGGTCTCTCCTGGCTGCTGCTTGGTGCGTTGCAGGTCACCCGCAGCAGGCGGGCGGTCGCGAGTGCCCTGGAAGTTGGCGATGAAACGCTCGCGCATCTCGCCCCAGGAGGAGATCGATCCCACGTGCAAGTTTAGGAGCCAAGAACGTGCCCCATCCTTGAGGTCCATGGGAAACCAGTTCGCCATAACCTTCTCGTCGTCGTTAGCCGCCTCGATGCTCAGCTCGTAGAGCTACAAGAACCCGGCGGGGTCGGGGGTGCCGACGTAGCGTGGAGGCAGGTCAGGCTTGAACTTCCCCGGCCAGACGATGCTGTGCAGCTTTGGAGTGAAGGCGCGGCAGCCCCCGGTAGTCACGGGTGCTCGTTGTGGGGGTGGAGCCTGGTCTTGGGGCTCGCGTGCCACCACGGCAGGTGGCGCGTGGTCTTGATGCGGCGGTGCTGGGAGCACACGCGCCCCTGCTTGCGACCGCTGGACCACCTGGCAGCTTTCTTCTTCTCGTGCGGGCGCCCTGTACGGTGGGTCACGCCTTGGGGCCTCACGCCTTAGCTTGATGATGGCATCTTGACGGGGAGGTGGAGGAGGCGCTCCATGGGCTACGTCACCTGCAACAGGCGGCTGGCGAGGCAGCGGGAGAGACCGTGCGGAAGAGCCCCGGCGGCGCTCACAAGCTCGGCGATGCAGTCCAGACAGTCTTTGTAGAAGTCGTCGACAGGGCGGTAGCGCAGGAGCTCGCGCGCCATGAGCAGCCCAGCCTGCGCGTCAGCCGGCCCGCAAAGAGTGTGAGATGACGAACCAGCTGGAGTCAGCGACGGGGTGGCCATCTATCACGCCGCACGGAGGGGTGCAGCGACGAAGCTTGTTGCTCGTGCCCTGCCGGGCCGGTGGCGGCATTGGTGGTGGGCGATGGAGAACGACGGGGAGGCCCATCGGTGGGCGCCGTCTGGGCTACGTGAGCAACGAGGGCGGCCCGACGCTTAGCACGGGCTCGACGGGCGTCAGCCATGGGAGCGGTGGAGCGGCGGCGAATCGATCGACGGAAGAGAGGCTCCAACGCACCCCTACCTGGCGCATCAAATGTCGGATTCGGGGTTCCGCAGACCCTTGAGAGGTTCTAACACTAGGGTGCGTGCGAAGAACTTGTCCTCACCAGTCTGCCTACACTCCGATCCCACGGCCTAGCTCGACGAACCCAACGAACAAGAGACACATCAGTTTACCTAGGTTTGGGCCACCTTGCGGTGTAAAACCCTACTCCTGCTTTGTGGTGGATTGGCCTCGAGGAGCTAAGGAGGAATTAGTACAATGGATGAACTGCCTCAGGAGGTGAGGTGTTCTTGGGATCGATGAGCTGGTGAGGTGGTCAGGGTGGAATGGATCCGATCCCCTTCTATGGTGGTGGCTAGGTCTTTTTATAGGGGCCTTGGTCCTCTTCCCAAATGTAGGCGGGAAGGGATCCCACAATGGCCAAATTCAAAGGGATACAACTGGTACAAGTTATCCTGACAAAAGTAGTCTTTGCCTGCGAAAGCCTCTGGTGGTGACGCCACGGTGGGCTCCGCGATGACCTCCATCTTGCCGTCCTGGCGGTCTTGGTCTTGTTGCACCGAAATGGAAACCTTTGCTTGACACCTCGGGACTCTGCACTTGCACTTGCCTCCTTAGCACAAAAGGGAAAACTGGTACACTGCGCCCACTGGCGCTCGCCTGGCCTTGGTCGCCATGGCTCACATCATATGACCCTCGCGAGGTGCACCTTGCATTGATATCTCCTCTCCTCGGGAGCCAGCCTGGTGAGGCTGCCCCCCAAGGAGGTCTTGGTGACGTCCGCCTCGTGAGGCTTAGCCCCTCGCGAGGATCTTGGGTTGTTGTTGAGGTTGGGCCATACCAGGCCGTCGATGGAGCCACATCATAGGCCGCAGGCAGGCAAGTCTAGGTACCCTCGTCCCCAGAACGCCGATACAAGACATTATTACATATGTTTTCAAGAGCGGACATTCCTAAATTTTTCATGTCGTCATCATTCACAGGTCTGACTGATGCAAGATTCCGAATTATTTCGAAAGCTCTCTCCGCTTGTAAATCTAAAAGATCATTTACCAATTTTGCCACCTCCTTCTCATTCGAACCCAAAGAAATTCCTAATTCATTTGCTTTATCAATAATTTCATGATCGGTGATATGCAAAATTGACCAACTCTTATCGAAGGACATACCTGTAGTTGCCTCGACATCTCAAAGCTTGGCCACCCTCATGGCGCGTCCTAACTGCAGGTCATCGGCATCTGGTTGACCCTAAATCCGGTCACCGACACGCCTGCCAGCCATCACCGGATCCATGATTCCACCAAAAGTGATTAGCTCCTCTATAGTCCTCTCCTGAGGCATCTGCACCCCATTCCCACGCCCATCCCTTGTTTCCGATGAAGATGGGAAGGGCGCGGTCGAGTGGGAGTCACCACTGGTAGCGACGGGAGAGCAAGACCGTGGAGCCACCTGCTCAACAGTCCCACTCCCCGCCAACCCGTCATCGTGACGTGGACTCATCACATCCGTGGATGAGCTGCGGGCCTCCTGCACGTGCTCCTGACCATGCCGGCCGGTGTTGTACCACGAGGAGAGGGCATCGCGAGCCTCCTACTCGTGCCCCTCCCCAAGGTGCATAGGGACCACCGCGGGAGAGATGATGGTGCGGGCCTCCTGTCCACTACCCCCCCCCACACACACACATGCACACAAGTGCATGGTGAAACGATGGCCACCGAAACAGCAATCGGCAAGGTCGTCGGAGTGCTCCTCCCTACACCGCCCAGGTTGGAAGTTAAAGGAGGTGGAGAATGGCAACGAGCCTCCTCGTCGACCGTCCCTCCGATCGCCACCGTCTCAAGTCTAGGTGCAACCTTCAGCCTGAAGCCTGCCTGCTGAGATGAAGGTACCGACGGCGACACACAGTCAGGCACCGGCGGTAGCTCATGTTCCGCCGGATCGTCCGCCTCAACTCGGTTGCTCCATAAACGGCTAGGCGCAGACCGCACTCCAAAAGAACCAAACCGAAGCGTATTCATCGGAGTTATGGAAGAGGACGCCTCCTTGGTAGACTTATCTGTCTTATCCAACTGCGAATTCGGACCCTTAGCCGGCTCTCATGGTGTGCTCTCATCCCCCTTGTCCTGATTACCGGGGGCTCCATCCCCCTCAGTCGTATCCATGTCCTAATGCTCATCCCCCTCCTGAGGTATCGGTGTATCCTCAATCTCAATCTCTAATACGTACATGACTCTGACATGTGTCCAATTGACTACATCCGACATGAACTCAAGACTGACCACACTGACCAGTAACCTCGCCACTCCTTGTGCGCGAGTGAAAGGCATGTCTACCTGTTTCGTCTTGCCAGTGAGTGATCCCAAGCTCCAGGCTACCAAAAAGTGATTAATCAGTTTGCGGGTGCACCAACCGTACCCAGAACTTCTCTAAAGGTGTACCCTCGGGCTCTTTCTGCTTCCACTCGTCAAAAGCCTTAATAATGTTAGTACTCGGTACTCTGAACATGCTAAATTTAACTATATGCAACTGATCTTCCTTAGTGGGAAATCAACCTTGTAAGTCTGGTTCTCCAACTTGTCAAGATGCCACTGATAGTTGCCCGGTACCAACAATCTCAACTACATCACAATCTGAGTCTCTGTCATGGACCCATTGGTAACCTTAACCACTACTGGAAAAGAACTCTCCACCACATGAGTCATAGGTGTCACATCAGGTGACTCAAAGAACATCAACTCCTGACAGCATACTCTGTATATATTAACCCCCGGCTTAGGGCCTAAAAGAAGCGGGCATTCACCGGACAAATGTTGTGATCCAAGGTAGTAATCACAAAGCTCATTAGTACACTCTGTGACAAAATGTCCCGGCTCGCCACATCTATAGCAAGGCAGCTTCTTCTTCATAGCCCACTTCGAAAGCTTTTCACCATCAGTTTTGTCCGAACCCTTGTCAGGCCCACCATCACCTATCTTAGCAGCCCCAGAATTGGGTACCGGGATGTTAACCGCTGCCAGAGCCCGGACCGTGTCCGCAGCCACACCTCGGGTAAAGCAGGTGAAGCCGCCGCTGCCGTGATATCCATCATAGCCACTTGGGGCATCTGCACTACCTCGCCAGCCAGCGGTGGTGGAGGTGGGCGCCGCCCTCCCCCTCTCCCACCGTGAAAACAATGCTGCTACCTCTTGAGCACTGCGTTGGTTTTCCCTTGAAGAGGAAAGGGTGATGCAACAAAGTAGCATAAGTATTTCCCTCAGTTTTTGAGAACCAAGGTATCAATCCAGTAGGAGGCCACACGCAAGTCCCTCATACCTACACAAACAAATAATAACCGCGCAACCACCATTCAGTTACTTGGGTATTCCGATTCATCATTGTAAATTATCTAATAAAGAATGGAAAGTTATTGAAGAACGAATTAAAAAAACTCAGCTGCTAAAAGGGCAAGTGTATGTCATATGGGGGCCGATTAGTTCTGATCAACTCAGTACTAACTAGCATGCCAATGTTTTTACTTTCGTTCTTCAAAATTCCAAAAGGGGTCCAAAAGCGACTTGATTTCTTTAGATCTCGATTCTTTTGGCAGTCTGATGAGGCCAAGAGGAAATACCATCTTGCGCATTGGGATATCCTTTGTCGACCTAAAGACCAAGGGGGTCTTGGTATTGAGAACTTGGAAATTAAGAATAAGTGTCTTATGAGCAAATGGTTGTACAGGTTAGGGACAGAGCCGGAGGGCATGTGGTCTCAAATCCTGCGCAATAAGTATTTACACTCGAAAACGCTAGCCCAGACTACCATCAGACCAACTGATTCTCCATTCTGGAAGGGACTTATGCGAACGAAGGATCTGTTCTTTCGTAGGGTCAAATTCTTGGTTGGCAACGGGATGTCAACAAGATTTTGGGAGGATACATGGTTAGGAGAGACACCTTTGGCCTTACAATATCCTACCCTTTACAATATTGTGCAACGTAAGGAAGATTACGTAGGTATCGTCCTTCAAACTATTCCCTTGAATATCCAGTTCAGACGTACGTTAGTAGGTGCGAGATGGACAGCATGGATGCACTTGGTCCGGAGATTGATTGAAGTTCGACTCTCCGACGTGCCGGATTCTACACAACGGAAGTTAACTAAAAATGGGATATTTACGGTGAAATCCTTTTATACGGATTTGATTAATTCTGGCCCCCTCTCAAGGTCACTTCATATATGGAAGGTTAAGGTTCCTTTGCGGATTAAAATTTTCATGTGGTTTGTCCACAAGCAAGTTATACTCACAAAGGACAACTTACTTAAGAGGCGATGGGTAGGCAACTCGCGGTGTTGTTTTTGTGCTCAAGATGAGACAATACAACATTTATTCATTGAATGCCCACTTGCCAAATTACTTTGGAGAACGATTCATATAGCTTTCAATATTAATCCCCTAGTAGATATTGTGTCTTTGTTTGGGACGTGGTTGGCCGGGGTTGAACAGATCACGGCAGCTCGTATTCGAATGGGAATATGTGCGTTACTATGGGCTATTTGGAACTGCAGAAATGATATGATATTTAACAGATAACAGAACTTAACTTTTTTGCAGGTTATCTTCAGAGCTACAGCTTGGATCCATACGTGGTCCTTACTCACTCCTATGGACTCCAGGGAGCCTTTGGTTACTGGGTTCAACCAATGGGAGATGGTGGCTCGGGCTATATTCAACCGGTTCGGATGGCGTTCACATAAGAGGATAGAGGGCTAGAGAGCTTGTCCTTATTATCATCGTATCGGTTGTTTTTAGGCCCTTTCTTTTTTTCAGATCTTTGTGATATGACTTTGCTCCATTTGCGAGCTGTAAGACCTTTTTTATGATACTTCCTGCATTTTTAATAAAAGGGCCGCATGCATCATCATGATGCAGAGGCCGGGGGTATACCTCCATTTCCACCAAAAAAACCAACGCGGTAAAGGGGTTGTCAATCCCTTCACGGTAACTTACGAGAGTGAGATCTGATAGAGATAATGATGATAAGATAAATATTTTTGGTATTTTTATGATATATATTGAAAGTGAAGATTGCAAAGTAAAATAGATTGGAAACTTATATGATGGAAAATAGAACCAGGGGCCATAGGTTTCACTGGTGGCTTCTCTCAAGATAGCATAAGTATTACAGTGGGTGAACAAATTACTGTCGAGCAATTGATAGAAAAGCGAATAATTATGAGAATATCTAGGCATGAACATGTATATAGGCATCACGTCCGTGACAAGTAGACCGACTCCTGCCTGCATCTACTACTATTACTCCACACATCGACCGCTATCCAGCATGCATCTAGAGTATTAAGTTCATAAGAACAGAGTAACGCATTAGGTAAGATGACATGATGTAGAGGGATAAACTCAAGCAATATGATATAAACCCCATCTTTTTATCCTCGATGGAAATAATACAATACGTGTCGTTTCCCTTTCTATCACTGGGATCGAGCACCGCAAGATTGAACCCAAAGCTAAGCACTTCTCCCATTGCAAGAAAGATCAATCTAGTAGGCCAAACCAAACTGATAATTCGAATAGACTTGCAAATATAACCAATCATGCATAAAAGATTTCAGAGAAGAATCAAATATTGTTCATAGTTAGACTTGATCATAAACCCACAATTCATCGGATCTCGACAAACACACCGCAAAAAGAGTCACATCGAATAGATCTCCAAGAAGATCGAGGAGAACTTTGTATTGAGATTCAAAGAGAGAGAAGAAGCCATCTAGCTAATAACTATGGACCCAAAGGTCTGAAGAAAACTACTCACACATCATCGGAGGGGCCATGGAGTTGATGTAGAGGCCCTCCGTGATCGATGCCCCCTCCGGCGGAGCTCCGGAAAAGGCCCCAAGATGGGATCTCTTGGGTACAGAAGGTTGCGGTGGTGGAAATAGGGTTTCATGGTGCTCCTGGATGTTTTTGGGGTATGTTAACATATATATAGGAGGAAGAAGTAGGTAGGTTGAGCCATAAGGGGCCCACGAGGGGGGAGGGTGCGCCCAGGGGGTAGGCGCGCCCCCTGCCTCGTGGACACCTCGTTCGTTTCTTGACGCCCACTCCAAGTCCTCTGGATCACGTTTGTTCCAAAAATCACGCTCCCGAAGGTTTCATTTCGTTTGGACTCGATTTGATATTCCTTTTCTGTGAAACACTGAAATAGGCAAAAAAATAGCAATTTGCACTGGGCCTTGGGTTAATAGGTTAGTCCCAAAAATAATATAAAAGTATAAAATAAAGCCCATTAACATCCAAAACATACAATATAATAGCATGGAACAATCAAAAATTATAGATACGTTGGAGAAGTATCAAGCATCCCCAAGCTTAATACTTGCTCATCCTCGAGTAGGTAAATGATAAAAACAAAAAATTTGATGTGGAATGCTTTCTAGCATTTCTTCAATGTATTTTTCTCTATTGTGGCATGAATGTTCAGATCCGAAAGATTCAAGATAAAAGTTTATTGTTGACATAAAAATAGTAATACTCCAAGTATGCTAATCAAGCAATTATGTCTTATCAAAATAACATAGCCAAAGAAAACTTATCCCTACAAAATCATATAGTTTGGCCATGCTTCATTTTCGTCACACAAAATGCTCCCATCATGCACAACCCCGATGACAAGCCAAGCAATTGTTTCGTACTCAGCCTTTTCAAACTCTTTCAACTTTTACGCAATATATGAGCGCGAGCCATGGACATAGCACTATGGGTCGAATAGAATATGATGATTGAGGTTGTGTGAGAAGACAACAAGGGATAAAGTCTCACATTGATGCGGCTAATCAATGGGTTATAGAGATGCCTACCGATTGATGTCAATGCAAGGAGTAGGGATTGCCATGCAACGGATGCACTAGAGCTATAAATATATGAAAGCTCATCAAAGAAACTAAGTAGGTGTGCATCCAACTTGCTTGCTCATGAAGACCTAGGGCATTTGAGGAAGCCCATCATTGGAATATACAAGCCAAGTTCTATAACGAAAATTTCCCGCTAGTATATGAAAGTGACAAAATAAGAGACTCTCTATCACGAAGATCATGGTGCTACTTTGAAGCACAAGTGTGGAAAAGGATAGTAATATTGTCCCTTCTCTCTTTTTCTCTCTTCTCTTTTTTTTTCTTTGGGCCTTCTTTTCTCTTCTTTTTTATGGCCTCTTTTTTCGTCCGGAGTCTCATCCCAACTTGTGGGGGAATCATAGTCTCCATCATCCTTTCCTCACATGGGACAATGCTCTAATGATGATCATCACACTTTTATTTACTTACAACCCAAGAATTACAACTCGATACTTAGAACAAAATATGACTATGTGAATGCCTCCGGCGGTGTACCAGGATTGCGATGAATCAAGAGTGACATGTATGAAAAATTAAGCATGGTGGCTTTGCCACAAATACGATGTCAACTACATGATCATCCAAAGCAATATGACAATGATGATGTGTGTCATAATAGATGGAACAGTGGAAAGTTGCATGGAAATATATCTCGGAATGACTATGGAAATGCCATAATAGGTAGGTATGGTGGCTGTTTTGAGGAAGATATAAGGAGGCTTATGTGTGATAGAGCGTATCATATCACGGGGTTTGGATGCACCGGCGAAGTTTGCACCAACTCTCAAGATGAGAAAGGGTAATGCACGGTACCGAAGAGGCTAGCAATGATGGAAGGGTGAGAGTGCGTATAATCCGTGGACTCAACATTACTCATAAATAACTCACATACTTATTGCAAAAATCTACAAGTCATCAGAACCAAGCACTACGTGCATGCTCCTAGGGGGATAGATTGGTAGGAAAAGACCATGGCTCGTACACGACCGCCACTCATAAGGAAAGCAATCAAAGAACACCCCATGCTTCAAATTTGTCACACAACGTTTACCATACGTGCATGCTACAGGACTTGCCAACTTCAACACAAGTATTCATCAATTTCACAATTACTCAACTAGCACACCTCTAATATTACCACCTTTATATCTCAAAACAACTATCAAGCATCCAACTTCTCTTAGCATTGAAAATTTATAACCAAAGTAAATTACCATGCTGTTCTAAAGGACTCTCAAAATGATATAGGTGAAGCATGAGAGATCAATTATTTCTATAAAATAGAACCACCGCCGAGCCCTAAAAGATATAAGCGAAGCACTAGAGCAAAAATTACCCAACTCAAAAAGATATAAGTGAAGCACATAGAGTATTCTAATAAATTCCAATTCATATGTGTCTCTCCAAAAAGGTGTGTACAGCAAGGATGATTGTGGTAAACTAAAAAGAAAATACTCAAATCATACAAGACGCTCCAAGCAAAACACATATCATGTGGCGAATAAAATATAGCTCCAAGTAAAGTTACCGATGGACGAAGACGAAAGAGGGGATGCCTTCCGGGGCATCCACAAGCTTAGGCTTTTGGTTGTCCTTGGATTTTACCTTGGGGTGCCTTGGGAATCCCCAAGCTTAGGCTCTTGCCACTCCTTGTTCCATAATCCATCAAATCTTTATCCAAAACTTGAAAACTTCACAACACAAAACTTAAAAGAAAATCACGTGAGCTCCGTTAGTAAAAGAAAACAAACCACCACTTCAAGGTACTGTAATGAACTCATTCTTTATTTATATTGGTGTTAAACCTACTGTATTTCAACTTTTCTATGGTTCATAAACTCTATTACTAGCCATAGATTCATCAAAATAAGCAAACAGCACACGAAAAACAGAATCTGTCAATAACAGAACAGTCTATAGTAATCTGTAGGTTTCGAATACTTCTGGAACCCCAAAAATTCTAAAATAAATTTCTAGACGTGAGGAATTTATCTATTAATCATCTGCAAAAAGAATTAACTAAATAGCACTCTCCGGTAAAAAAATGGCAGCAAATCTCGTGAGCGCTAAAGTTTCTGTTTTTTACAGCAAGATCGCAAAGACTTTCCCCAAGTCTTCCCAAAAGTTCTACTTGGCACAAACACTAATTAAAAGCATAAATCCACATATAAACAGAGGCTAGATGAATTATTTATTACTAAACAGAATCAAAAAGCAAGAAACAAAAATAAAATTGGGTTGCCTCCCAACAAGCACTATCGTTTAACGCCCCTAGCTAGGCATTGATAAATTCAATGATGCTCACATGAAAGACAAGAATTGGAGCACAAAGAGAGCATCGTGAAACACATGAAAAACACATCTAAGTCTAACATACTTCCTATGCATAGGCATCTTAAAGGCAAACAAATTATCATAGCAAGCAAAAACTAGCATATGTAAGGAAGCGGAAAGAAACAATAGCAATCTCAACATAACGAGAGGTAATTTAGTAACATGAAAACTTATACAATCATATTTTCCTCTCTCATAATAATTACATGTGGGATCATAAGCAAATTCAACAAAATAGCTATCACATAAAATATTTTCAACACGATCCACATGCATGCAAAGTTGACACTCTTCCAAAATAGTGGGATTAACATTAACTAAAGTCATGATCTCTCCAAACCCACTTTTATCAAAAATTTCATAAGATTGAACATTATCCAAATATGTGGGATCTAAAGTTGACACACTTCCAAACCCACTTTCAATAATATTGCAAACACTATTATCAATCTCATATTCATCATGGGGCTTAAATAAATTTTCAAGATCAAAAGAAGAATCACCCCAATCATGATCATTGCAACAAATAGTAGTTATAGCAAAACTAGCATCACCAAGCTTAGGGTTTTGCATATTATTAGCACAATTGACGTTAATAGAATTTATAATAACATTGCAATCATGCTTTTCATCGAAGGAACTATCAAGTATGGGTACAATAGCAACGATCTCATGTTTAACATAAGGAACTATAGCAAATTCATCTTCATAAATATTGGCATCACGGCCACAAGAATATCAAGCATCATGGTCAACAAGGGATATTTCAATCAAATCATTGGAGTCATAATTATCTATAGATTCATGCATATCATTATTTTCTTCCAAAGCAGAGGTCATTCTTTCAATAAATTCTTTAACATAGACATTATGAGCATAGTTTTCATAGCAATATTTAAGTATGTCAAGATTTTCGGATTCATAGAGAGTAATATCATACTTTTCAATCAAAGAAGCAACTTCGTAAGCACCCTTAAAAGAAACAAATTCTTCAATTTGTTCGATATCCTAGTAACTATAAACACCCTTTGCATAAGAAGATAAGATTTCATTATCATTAAACTCACATAGGTAGGGGAGGTGTTTTTTAGGGTTCCTAGAGCAACAAGTAAGATCACAAATTTCACAAAGATTCCAAGCATAACATAGCAATCTGTTTATTTGATCCCATAAGAGTCTCCCCTTTTCAGACAAACGGTGACGCACAAAATGAGCATGCTCATCTAAAGATTTCCCATCAACTAGGCTAGTTGGGGTTTCAGCACGAGCACATAAGGATCAAAGACGATCCAAGTAGAACACTTTAAGTGGATCCATATCAATAGATTTTAAGCAAGCAAAGATGCAACCAAATAGAAAGCACATGGAAACACAAAGAAATATACATACGGGAAGAAGGCGAACGGAGAAAGGGTGAATAAAACGGCAAGGGTGAAGTGAGGGAGAGTGAAATGAGAGGCAAATGGCAAATAATGTAATGCGAGGGATAAGAGTTTATGATGGGTACTTGGTGACTTGTGCGTAGACTCCCAGGCAACGGCGCCAAAAATCCTTCTTGCTACCTCTTGAGCACTGCGTTCGTTTTCCCTTGAAGAGGAAAGGCTGATGCAGCAAAGTAGCGTATGTATTTCCCTTAGTTTTTGAGAACCAAAGTAACAATCCAGTAGGAGGCCACACGCAAGTCCCTTGTACCTACACAAACAAATAAGAACCGCGCAACCAACGCGATAAATGGGTTGTCAATCCCTTCATGGTCACTTACGAGAGTGAGATCTGATAGGGATAATAATGATAAGATAAATATTTTTGGTATTTTTATGATATAGATTGAAAGTAAAGATTGCAAAGTAAAATAGATTCGAAAATTATATGATGGAAAATAGACCCGGGGGCCATAGGTTTCACTAGTGGCTTCTCTCAGGATAGCATAAGTATTACGGTGGGTGAACAAATTATTGTCGAGCAATTGATAGAAAAGCGAATAATTATGAGAATATCTATGCATGATCATGTATATAGGCATCACGTCCGTGACAAGTAGACCGACTCCTGCCTGCATCTACTACTATTACTCCACACATCGACCGCTATCCAGCATGCATCTAGAGTATTAAGTTCATAAGAACAGAGTAACGCATTAGGTAAGATGACATGATGTAGAGGGATAAACTCAAGCAATATGATATAAACCCCATCTTTTTATCCTCGATGGCAACAATACAATACGTGTCGTTTCCCTTTCTGTCACTGGGATCGAGCACCGCAAGATTGAACCCAAAGCTAAGCACTTCTCCCATTGCAAGAAAGATCAATCTAGTAGGCCAAACCAAACTGATAATTCGAATAGACTTGCAAATATAACCAATCATGCATAAAAGATTTCAGAGAAGAATCAAATATTGTTCATAGTTAGACTTGATCATAAACCACAATTCATCGGATCTCGACGAACACACCGCAAAAAGAGTCACATCGAATATATCTCCAAGAAGATTGAGAAGAACTATGTATTTGAAGGAAATATGCCCTAGAGACAATAATAAAAGTTATTATTTATTTCCTCATATCATGATAAAAGTTTATTATTCATGCTAGAATTGTATTAACCGGGAACATTATACATGTGTGAATACATAGACAAACAAAGTGTCACTAGTACGCCTCTACTTGACTTGCTCGTTCATCAAAGATGGTTATGTTTCCTAGCCATAGACATGAGTTGTCATTTGATTAATGGGATCACATCATTAGGATAATGATGTGATTGACTTAACCCATTCCGTTAGCTTAGCACTTGATCGTTTAGTATGTTGCTATTGCTTTCTTCATGACTTATACATGTTCCTATGACTATGAGATTATGCAACTCCCGTTTACCGGAGGAACACTTTGTGTGCTACCAAACGTCACAACGTAACTGGGTGATTATAAAGGTACTCTACAGGTGTCTCCGAAGGTACTTGTTGGGTTGGCGTATTTCGAGATTAGGATTTGTCACTCCGATTGTCGGAGAGGTATCTCTGCGCCCTCTTGGTAATGCACATCACTATAAGCCTTGAAAGCATTGTAACTAATGAGTTAGTTGCGGGATGATGTATTATGGAATGGGTAAAGAGACTTGCCGGTAACGAGATTGAACTAGGTATTGAGATACCGACGATCGAATCTAGCGCAAGTAACATACCGATGACAAAGGGAACAATGTATGTTGTTATGCTGTTTGGCCGATAAAGATCTTCGTAGAATATGTAGGAGCCAATATGAGCATCCAGGTTCCGCTATTGGTTATTGACCGGAGACGTGTCTCGGTCATGTCTACATAGTTCTCGAACCCGTAGGGTCCGCACGCTTAAAGTTTCGGTGGCGATCGGTATTATGAATTTATGTGATTTGATGTACCGAAGGTAGTACGGAGTCCCGGATGAGATCGGGAACATGACGAGAAGTCTTGAAATAGTTGAGATGTAAAGACCGATATATTGGACGACTATATTCGGACATCGGAAAGGTTCCGAGTGATTCGGGTATTTTTTGGAGTACCGGGGAGTTACGGGAATACGGGAAAGAAGTATTGGGCCTTAATGGGCCTTAGTGGGAAGGACAAGCAACAGTCAGGAGGTGGCGCGCGCCCCTCCCAAGCCTAGTCTGAATTGGACAAGGGGTTTGGGGCACGGCCCCCCTCTCCCTTCCTTCTCCCCTTCCCTCCTTTCCCCTTCTCCTAGTTGGACTAGGAAAGGAGGAAACCTACTCCTACTAGGACTAGGAATCCTACTCCCTTGGCGCGCCCCTCCTTGGGCCGGCCTCCTCCTCCCTTACTCCTTTATATACGGGGGCAGGGGGGCACCTCTAGAAACAACAATTGATCCCTTGGATCTCTTAGTCGTGTGTGGTGCCCCCCTCCATCATAGTCCACCTCGATAATATTGTAGCGGTGCTTAGGCGAAGCCCTGCGTCGGTAGAACATCATCATCGTCACCACGCCGTCGTGCTGATAGAACTCTCCCTCAAGCTTGGCTGGATCGGAGTTCGAGGGACGTCATCGAGATGAACGTGTGCTGAGCTCGGAGGTGTCGTACGTTCGGTACTTGGATCGGTCAGATCGTGAAGACGTACGACTACATCAACCGCGTTGTGCTAACGCTTCCGCTTTCGGTCTACGAGGGTACGTGGACACACTCTCCCTTCTCGTTGATATGCATCACCATGATCCTATGTGTACGTAGGAAATATTTTGAAATTACTACATTCCCCAACAGTGGTATCAGAGCCAGGTTTTATGCGTAGATGTTATATGCACGAGTAGAACATAAGTGAGTTGTGGGCGATACAAGTCATACTGCTTACCAGCATGTCATACTTTGGTTCGGCGGTATTGTTGGATGAAGCGGCCCGGACCAACATTACGCTTACGCTTACGCGAGACTGGTTTTACCGCCGTGCTTTGCACATAGGTGACTAGCGGGTGTCAGTTTCTCCAACTTTAGTTGAATCGAGTGTGGCTACGCCCGGTCCTTGAGAAGGTTAAAACAACACTAACTTGACAAACTATCGTTGTGGTTTTTATGCATAGGTAAGAACGGTTCTTGCTCAGCTCGTAGCAGCCACATAAAACTTGCAACAACAAAGTAGAGGACGTCTAACTTGTTTTTGCAGGGTATGTTGTGATGTGATATGGTCAATATGTGATGAGATATAAGTTGTTGTATAAGATGATCATGTTTTGTTGAAGTTATCGGCAACTGGCAGAAGCCTTATGGTTGTCTCTTTATTGCATAAGATGCAAGCGCCAAATAATTGCTTTACTTTATCGCTATGCGATAGCAATAGTTGCAAGAGCAATAGTTGGCGAGACGACCATGTGACGACACATTGATATAGATCAAGATGATGGAGATCATGGTGTCATGCCGATGACGATGGAAATCATGACGATGCTTTGGAGATGGAGATCAAAGGCACAAGATGATATATCATGTCATATATTTTGATTGCATGTGATATCTTTTATACATCTTATTTTGCTTAGTTCGACGGTAGCTTTATAAGATGATCTCTCACTAATTATGAAGGTACAAGTGTTCTCCCTGAGTATGCACCGTTGCGAAAGTTCTTCGTGCTGAGACACCACATGATGATCGGGTGTGATAGGCTCTACGTTCAAATACAACGAGTGCAAAACAGTTGCACACGCGGAATACTCAGGTTAAACTTGACGAGCCTAGCATATGCAGATATGGCCTCGGAACACTGAGACCGAAAGGTCGAGCGTGAATCATATAGAAGATATGATCAACATAGTGATGTTCACCATTGAAAACTACTCCATCTCACGTGATGATCGGACATGGTTTAGTTGATATGGATCACGTGATCACTTAGATGATTAGAGGGAGGTCTATCTAAGTGGGAGTTCTTAAGTAATATGATTAATTGAACTTTAATTTATCATGAACTTAGACCTGGTAGTATTAGCACATCTATGTTGTAGATCAATAGCTCACGTTTAGCTCCCCTGTTTTATTTTTGATATGTTCCTAGAGAAAACTAAGTTGAAAGATGTTAGTAGCAATGATACGGATTGGATCCGTGATCTGAGGATTATCCTCATTGCTGCACAAAAGAATTATGTCCTTGATGCACCACTAGGTGACAGACCGATTGCAGGAGCGACTGCAGACGTTATGAACGTTTGGCAAACTTGATATGATTACTACTTGATAGTTTAGTGCACCATGCTTTACGGCTTAGAATTGGGGCTTCAAAGATGTTTTTTTAAACGCCCCGGAGCATATGAGATGTTCCAAGAGTTGAAATTAGTATTTCATACTCATGCCCGTGTTGAGAGGTATGAGACCTCTAACAGTACTTTGCCTACAAGATGGAGGAGAATTGCTCAGCTAGTGAGCATGTGCTCAGAATGTCTGAGTACTACAATCACTTGAATCAAGTGGGAGGTAATCTTCCTGATAAGATAGTGATTGGCAGAGTTCTCTAGTCACTATCACCAAGTTACTAGAACTTCGTGATGAACTATAATATGCAAGGGATAACTGAAACGATTCCCAAGCTCTTTGTGATGCTGAAATCGACGAAGGTAGAAATCAAGAAAAACATCAAGTGTTGATGGTTGACAAGACCACTAGTTTCAAGAAAAGGGCAAAGGGAAGAAGGGGAACTTCAAGAAAAATGGCAATCGAGTTGCTGCTCAAGTGAAGAAGCCCAAGTTTGGACCTAAGCCAGAGACTAAGTGATTCTACTGCAAAGGGACTGGTCACTAGAAGTGGAACTACCCTATATACTTGGCGGATAAGAAGGATGGCATAGTGAACAAAGGTATATTTGATATACATGTTATTGATGTGTACTTCACTAGAGTTTATAGCAACCCCTTAGTATTTGATACTAGTTCAGTTGCTAAGATTAGTAACTCGAAACAGGAGTTGCAGAATGAACAGAGACTAGTTAAGGGTGAAGTAATGATGTGTGTTGGAAGTAGTTCCAAGATTGATATGATCATCATCGCACACTCCTTATACTTTCGGGATTAGTGTTGAACCTAAATAAGTGTTATTTGGTGTTTGCGTTGAGCATGAATATGATTTGATCATGTTTATTGCAATACGGTTATTTATTTAAAGTTAGAGAATAATTGTTGTTCTGTTTACATGAATAAAACCTTCTATGGTCATACACCCAATGAAAATGGTTTGTTGGATCTCGATCGTAGTGATACACATATTCATAATATTGAAGCCAAAAGATGCAAAGTTAATAATGATAGTGCAACTTATTTGTGGCATGCCGTTTAGGTCATATTGGTGTAAAGCGCATGAAGAAAATCCATGCTGATGGGCTTTTGGAATCACTTGATTATGAATCAGTTGATGCTTGCGAACCATGCCTCATGGGCAAGATGACTAAGACTCCGTTCTCCAGAACAATGGAGCGAGCTACTGACTTATTGGAAATAATACATACCGATGTATGCGGTCCAATGAGTGTTGAGGCTCGCGGCGGGTATCGTTATTTCCTGACCTTCATAGATGATTTGAGCAGATATGGGTATATCTACTTAATGAAACTGAAACGGTTGAAAAGTTCAAAGAATTTCAGAGTGAAGTGGAGAATCATTGTAACAAGAAAATAAAAGTTTTTCAGCGATTTGATCGCGGAGACGAATATTTGAGTTACAAGTTTGGCCTTCAATTAAAACAATGTGGAATAGTTTCACAAACTTGTGCCACCTGGAACACCACAGCATAATGGTGTGTCCGAATGTCATAACCATACTTTATTGGATATAGTGCAATCTATGATGTCTCTTACGGATTTACCACTATCGTTCTGGGGTTATGCATTAGAGACAGCTGCATTCACATTAAATAGGGCACCGTCTAATCCGTTGAGATGACACCGTATGAACTATGGTTTGGCAAGAAACCTAAGCTGTAGTTTCGTAAAGTTTGGGGTTGCGATGCTTATGTGAAAAAGTTTCATCCTGATAAGCTCAAACCCAAATAGGAGAAGTGCGTCTTCATAGGATACCCAAAAGTTACTGTTGGGTACACCTTCTATCACACATCTGAAGGCAAGATATTCGTTGCTAAGAATGGATCCTTTCTAGAGAAGGAGTTTCTCTCAAAAGAAGTGAGTGGGAGGAAAGTAGAACTTGATAAGGTAATTGTACCTTCTCCCGAATTGGAAAGAAGTTCATCACTGAAATCAGTTCCAGTGATGCTTACACCAGTTAGTGAGGAAGCTAATGATGATGATCATGGAACTTCAGATCAAGTTACTACCGAACCTTGTAGGTCAACCAGAATAAGATCCGCACCAGAGTGGTACGGTAATCCTGTTCTGGAGGTCATGTTACTTGACCATGATGAACCTATGAACTAAGAGGAAGCGATGATGAGCCCAGATTCCGCAAAATGGCTTGAGGCTATGAAATCTGAGATGGGATCCATGTATGAGAACAAAGTATGGACTTTGATTGACTTGCCCAATGATCGGTGAGCCATTGAGATTAAATGGATCTTCAAGAGGAAGATGAACGCTGATAGTAGTGTTACTATCTATAAAGCTAGAATTATCGCAAAAGGTTTTCGACAAGTTCAAGGTGTTGACTACGATGAGAGTTTCTCACTCGTATCCATGCTTAAGTCTGTCCGAATCATGTTAGCAATTTCCGCATTTTAAAAAATCTGGAAAATGGATAAACAAAAGTGCATTCCTTAATGGATTTATTAGAGAAGAGTTGTATATGATGCAACCAGAAGGTTTTGTCAATCCTAAAGGTGCTAACAAAATATGCAAGCTCCAGCAATCCATCTATGGACTGGTGCAAAGCATCTCGGAGTTGGAATATATGCTTTGATAAGTTGATCAAAGCATATAGTTTTAACAGACTTGCGGTGAAGCCTGTATTTACAAGAAAGTGAGTGGGAGCACTACATCATTTCTGATAAGTATATGTGAATGACATATTGTTGATCGGAAATAATGTAGAATTATTTTTGCAAAGCATAAAGGAGTGTTTGAAAGGAGTTTTTCAAAGAAAGACCTTGGTGAAGATGCTTACATATTGAGCATCAAGATCTATAGAGATAGATCAAGACACTTGATAAGTTTTTTCCAATGAGTACATACCTTGACAAGATTTTGAAGTAGTTCAAAATGGAACAGTCAAAGAAAGAGTTCTTGCCTGTGTTAAACGGTGTAAAATTGAGTAAGACTCAAAGTCCGACTACGGCAGAAGATAGAAAGAGAGTGAAAGTCATTCCCTATGCCTCAGCCATAGGTTCTATAAAGTATGCCATGTTGTGTACCAGATCTATTGTATAGCCTACACTAAGTTTGGCAAGGGAGTACAACAGTGATCTAGGACTAGATCGCTAAACAGCGGTCAAAATTATCCTTAGTGGAATAAGGATATGTTTCTCGATTATGGAAGTGACAAAAGTTTGTCGTAAACGGTTACGTTGATGCAAGCTTTGACACCGATCTGGATGACTCTAAGTCTCGATCTAGATACATATTGAAAGTGGGAGCTATTAGCTAGAGTAGCTCCGTGCAGAGCATTGTAAACATAAAAAATTGCAAAATACTTACGGATCTGAATGTGACAGACCCGTTGACTAAAATTATCTCACAAGCAAAACATGATCACACCTGAGTACTCTTTGGGTGTTAATCACATAGCGATGTGAACTAGATTACTGATTCTAGTAAACACTTTGGGTGTTGGTCACATGTCGATGTGAACTATGGGTGTTAACCACATAAAGACGTGAACCATTGATGTTAAATCACATGGCGATGTCAACTAGATTACTGACTCTAGTGCAAGTGGGAGACTGAAGGAAATATCCCTAGAGACAATAATAAAAGTTATTATTTATTTCCTCATATCATGATAAAAGTTTATTATTCATGCTAGAATTGTATTAACCGGAAACATGATACATGTGTGAATACATAGACAAACAGAGTGTCACTAGTATGCCTCTACTTGACTAGCTCATTGATCAAAGATGGTTATGTTTCCTAGCCATAGACATGAGTTGTCATTTGATTAATGGGATCACATCATTAGGAGAATGATGTGATTGACTTGACCCATTCCGTTAGCTTAGCACTTGATCGTTTAGTATGTTGCTATTGCTTTCTTCATGACTTATACATGTTCCTATGACTATGAGATTATGCAACTCCCATTTACCAGAGGAACACTTTGTGTGCTACCAAACGTCACAACGTAACTGGGTGATTATAAAGGTACTCTACAGGTGTCTCCGAAGATACTTGTTGGGTCGGCGTATTTAAAGATTAGGATTTGCCACTCCGATTGTCGGAGAGGTATCTCTGGGCCCTCTTGGTAATGCACATCACTATAAGCCTTGCAAGCATTGTAACTAATGAGTTAGTTGTGGGATGATGTATTACGGAACGAGTAAAGAGACTTGCCAGTAACGAGATTGAACTAGGTATTGAGATACCGACGATCGAATCTCGTGCAAGTAACATACCGATGACAAAGGGAACAACGTATGTTGTTATGCAGTTTGACCGATAAAGATCTTCGTAGAATATGTAGGAGCCAATATGAGCATCCAGGTTCCGCTATTGGTTATTGACCGGAGACGTGTCTCGATCATGTCTACATAGTTCTCGAACCCGTACGGTCTGCACGCTTAAAGTTTCGGTGACGATCGGTATTATGAGTTTATGTGATTTGATGTACTGAAGGTAGTTCGGAGCCCCGGATGAGATCGGGGACATGACGAGGAGTCTCGAAATGGTCGAGATGTAAAGATCGATATATTGGACGACTATATTCGGACATCAGAAAGGTTCCGAGTGATTCGGGTATTTTTCGGAGTACCGGGGAGTTACGGGAATACGGGGAAGAAGTATTGGGCCTTAATGGGCCTTAGTGGGAAGGAGAGGCAACAGCCAGGAGGTGGCGCGTGCCCCTCCCAAGCCGAGTCTGAATTGGACAAGGGGTTTGGAGCATGGCCCCCCTCTCCCTTCCTTCTCCCCTCCCCTCCTTTCCCCCCTTCTCCTAGTTGGACTAGGAAAGGAGGAAACCTACTCCTACTAGGTGTAGGAATCCTACTCCCTTGGCGCGCCCCTCCTAGGGCCGGGCTCCTCCTCCCTTGCTCCTTTATATACGGGGGCAGGGGGCACCTCTAGAAACAACAATTGATCCCTTGGATCTCTTAGCCATGTGCGGTGCCCCCCTCCACCATAGTCCACCTCGATAATATCGTAGCGGTGCTTAGGCGAAGCCCTGCGTCGGTAGAACATCATCATCGTCACCACGCCGTCGTGCTGACAGAACTCTCCCTCAAAGCTCGGCTGGATCGGAGTTCGAGGGACGTTATCGAGCTGAACGTGTGCTGAACTCCGAGGTGTTGTACGTTCGGTACTTGGATTGGTCAGATCATGAAGACGTACGACTACATCAACCGCGTTGTGCTAACGCTTCCGCTTTCGGTCTACGAGGGTATGTGGACACACTCTCCCCTCTCGTTGCTATGCATCACCATGATCCTGTGTGTACGTAGGATTTTTTTGAAATTACTACGTTCCCCAACAGTATTGAGATTCAAAGAGAGAGAAGAAGCCATCTAGCTAATAACTATGGACCCGAAGGTCTGAAGTAAACTACTCACACATCATCGGAGGGGCCATGGAGCTCCGGAAAAGGCCCCAAAATGGGATCTCTTGGGTACAGAAGGTTGCGGTAGTGGAAATAGGGTTTCGTGGTGCTCCTGGATGTTTTCGGGCTATGTGAACATATATAGGAGGAAGAAGTAGGTCGGTTGAGCCACGAGGGGGGCACGAGGAGGGAGGGCGCGCCCCCTGCCTCGTGGACACCTCGTTCGTTTCTTGACATCCACTCCAAGTCCTCTGGATCACATTTGTTCCAAAAATCATGCTCCCGAAGGTTTCATTCCGTTTGGACTCCGTTTGATATTCATTTTCTGCGAAACACTGAAATAGGCAAAATAACAGCAATTTGCACTTGGCCTTGGGTTAATAGGTTAGTCCCAAAAATAATATAAAAGTGTAAAATAAAGCCCATTAACATCCAAAACAGATAATATAATAGCATGGAACAATCAAAAATTATAGATACATTGGTGATGTATCAGATGCCCACCCCGGAATCGGTCGTTGGGGCCAGCGACACCTTCCACAAAATTTCCTGGCGGTCCTTGGAAACCACGTCCCGGTCCACCGCCATTGTACCCATTGAAACCTCGGCCGCCACCAGAAGACGACCCTCGATGCTGACCTTCACCATAAACGTGGTAGCCGTCATCACCCCATTGCTTGTACATGTTGTAGCGGTGATCTCTGCCATTGCCGCCATGCGCAGCCCACCCCAGACCGGCATCGCAGCCACGTCCAACTACCTGCACCTTTGCTGCTAGCAGCGGGGCAGGCTCCTCCTGCTGCCGCACGTTAGCCCGGTCGGTAGCCGCGCCGGAGGCCCCAAGGCAGGCGTCACCGTAGCAGGCGGCGGCCCCTGCCTAGGTGACGGACCATCGCGCCCCACCCCCGCAGCGGGCGGCGGCCCCTGCCTAGCAAGCGGTGGACCACCCCAGCAAGCCATCACATCAGTGCTATAGGTAAGTCTCGAGGCCCTCCCAGCTCCTAGCGACGGAAACCCCGGAGGCCGAAAAACCCTAGCCGCGCAAACACAATGTGATGCCTTGGGTGCCGGCGATGCATGCAGCGACAAAGGGACGTGAGCAATCACCTGCATGGCTTGGGCTTCCCCCTGGGCCTCATACCCAGTAACCGGGGAGCCCACGACCAACAACGTGTCCGACCTGTTTTCGCGGCCCAACAACGAATTCAAGTGTGCCTGTCTGGCCGCTCAAATTTCACTTGCCGTCCTCACCACCAGCGGTGGCGGCCCTAACGGCGGCCTTTCTTCCATTTCCTCCTCTTAGTAACTAGCGTCCATGCCCCTAGAATGAAATCGGACAAGGTAATCGGTGCACGGGTTACCTTCGGGATCAGCCCAATCCAGGGTTTCACGATCGGCTTCGTCTTTTGTGGAGCCTTGGATCGTCAATCAAGTTTAGATAACACCGGCAGCTTCATTGTCACCATATTCACCGAGGTCGTAGAAATATCCCTCGGGGCATGCCCGATCTCAATATCCTCTTAGTCATCGCTCTCAACAAGGACATAGAAACGTCCTCCCAGTTTTCCTTGATTGGGTGTCATCATCATATCGATGAGATTCGTTACCTCCGGGACCTACTCACCCTGCACACAACGACCAACAGCCACGTCGTAGTCATCAATCATGAAACGAAACCCTACCTCAATTTGGACATCATTCTGAAGGTAATCGCCGGCTAGGACGTCATTGTCCATGTCCAACAATGCCACCCATCTGGACTCTGGGTTGAAATGGATATGCCCCACGATCCAGCCGCTGGAAGCCGTCACATCGACAAAATGAACCTCCCACTGTCCCGATCTTGACCCCTCCATCCTCTGGATCTCGCCATCATCGGCATCGCCGTGATCTGCGCCTAACGGCTTCGCCTTCCCCTTCGATCCTCCCGGCGGCGCCACCGTAGAAGAGAGTGATGGCGATGCACGGACCGCCGGCTCCGACGAGGCGTAGGTCACCGGCATCGGCGGTGAGGATGCATGCACATCCGGTGGATGTGGGTTGTCGCCCTCCTCGTTCCCCTCCATACCCTAAAATTGGGGAGAATTTCACTTCCTCGGCCCTAAAATTGGGGGAGAATTTCACTTCCCCGACCTCTGCACCAACTAGGGATGCATACGGCCATTTTAGTATGAGTACCAAGATAAACATGGTCCTCATAATTTTTTAAATGAGTATCAAGATATTTTTTGATGAATGGTTCCACCACACACCAAACTTGATCCTCAATAAATGGGGGGGAAACCCCTATGCATCACCTGTCAATTCTAGGAATTGAACTCGGGTCGTTAGGCTGCACAACCGCATGCCCAACCACTGAGCCAAGGCTCTCTTTGCAACTAACATCAACTAGGTCTGTTCAACAAAAATGTTCCTCTGACATTGTCTCCTCAAAGTTGTTAGCATACTAACTTATGCTCACTTGGAATATGTTTACCGTTTATTATTCCATACATGCACATGGGTTTTCGTCTGATACTCTTGGATATACATACTCAAGAACCATTACAATTATATCATAGAACATAAACACAATTACGAACTTGGAGGTAAATAATAACTTTTATTATTGCCTCCAGGGCATATCTCCATCAGACTCCCACTAGTACAGAAACCCCTAACTAGCGGCTTTCAAAAGTGAACACTAGCAGCGTTAGTGACGCGCACCACTAGTACAAAGCAACTGGTAAGTACTCGCTACCAACATTCATTCGGAATATTGCTAATGATTGTGCTTCAGCAGCGTGTGCGCGGAATGCTGCTAGTGGTTTCACAACCAGCTGTGTGCGTCTTACCCGCTGCTAAGTTGGGATGACTTGGTGGCATTTGCCATGCCCAAACCCTGCTAACTTTAGTCCAAGCTAGTGGTGTTACTTTTCAAGTGGGCGCTACTAGTTTAGGTTGCCCGAATAAAAAAACATTTTCTATGTTAGGCATGATTCTGTACGGAATTTTTCTACCATTATATCATGGCTGCTTTGGCAGCAAAATAGGATTCAAATGTTGTCATGCAACATTTGGCACCATCTTGGGCTACGAATATCAAGTCTACCAATTACTTGCATTAGATGCACCATATCATATAGTCTAAACGGTGCACATGTTCAACATAGTTAAGCACGACATATTACATACACCATAGCAAGAATCCTGGCAATACCATACTTAATAGTAACATCACATACTTAGCAAGTACACAACCTTAACCAAAAGAGCCATTTATGCATTTTTACTCTCTGAAGACACCTAATCGTCCAACAAAGAGATGGTATGCATGAAGAGAACCGGGTATGCCTATCCTAGGTGGAGCATACCGACTATCTTGTCTCCAACCTCGGTATTCTTGTACATGTCACAGACCTCCTTCCTATCCATTGATGATGAGGCGGCCATCTTCTAGAGACAACGCGTAGGTGCATGGTACGTCCGTGTCGTCATAGACAACAACTCGCATGTCACCACTAGTTGGCAATTGCTCAGGCACCATAGCTCTTGGGATTTTCTGTTACAAGAACACAATTAGTAGTAAGCACTAGCTAGTAAGGTATCGTGCATTGCACATGAGAAATTAATTACATAACCAAAGTACAATTGAATATTGAGATATCACATAACATAAGAAAATGTACATGTATTAGATGTCACATATCACATATACGAAACACAATTTATAGTCACATATGCATCATGTACGAGATGTAGATTTAATTCTCGCAGTTCATGGCACTGGAAAATAAATGTTAATCATTTTATGAAGATGTTCTCATAGCCATGTACAACATAAAGTAGGTATGTGAATATTATGCGTCGATATTCATAAATTAAAAAGCAATAGATTCATCTAG
The DNA here is from genome assembly GCF_003073215.2 of Triticum urartu. NCBI lineage: Eukaryota > Viridiplantae > Streptophyta > Magnoliopsida > Poales > Poaceae > Triticum > Triticum urartu. The sequence continues at coordinate 246,777,435 of NC_053025.1, forward strand.
AACAAAAAAATTGTGGGTGCTAAAGTTGGCAGTGCATATTATGAAGATACCTTTGGATTGGCTTCATCCAACAACAAATATTCAAATTTATTCCCGCATTATATATTGGTATATATATAGATATATACTTACTAAATTCACAAATAATACATGAATAAGTAGATATTTCATACATTCATACCAGGAGAGGCTTCTTAATATTGCTTGTGTTCAAAGTGTGGATGAAAGACATGTATGAGCCATCGTACGAGCCAGATTTTATCTCCCCCATATAGATGACTTAATGTCTTCCATGAAGCATATGACAATGTGCAACTCTCACCAAGAAAGTGTGGTACCTGAAGTGACATACCTCTTGTCCACAATCCTACGAGTTTCTTGGGACCCCATGAAGTAAGTTGCCCAAATTACTTGTAGTCAAAAAGACTGTTACTACATGTACTGTAATTAATATAAAGGAAAACTTTGTTTTTACCACTCTAGTTTTTGCCAACTTTACTTATGCCACTCTAGGATTTGACATCTTAGTTTTGCCACTCTTAACTTTTGACAATATATCACAAATGCAAATCTGTTACACATCCGTGAGTTGACCGTTTATTCTAGCCACTTGACCAGAAAAAAGGTTGTCAGTAGTTGCAAAAATGAAAAAAGTTGCCCCTACTGACTTGTGGGGCCAGTTTGCAAGTGTACCATACCAAATAAATACACACACACATACAGACACACACACCCATCCCCATCCTGCAGACTGACCTAACCAGACGCCACTCCCGCATCTCCTAGCGTGCCACCACATTCAGACTCCGCTGTCCACCGGCATATCCACGTCCCCTCCGGCTTATGCTCCGGCTTGCCCATCATGGCCCCCTCCTTTGGCCTCCCGGGCGCAGTGCGTCTCCGGCCTCACATCTGCGACGCCCTCCTCTAAGTCGATGACTCACCATGCATTTCCGGCCTCCCCTACACAAAGCCCTTCCTTCCTCCGCTCCGGCCTCCCTTCCCGACGCGGTCTGCACTAGGGACTTCCCTTCCTCCGCTTCGGCCTCCCTAACCGACGCGGTCCTCACTAGCCACAACCCTTCTCTACTCCGGCCTCCCTCCCTGATGCAGTCCACACCAGCAACCTCCCTTCCTACGCCTTCAGCAGCTCCATGAGTTGACAGGGGATTGAGGGATCCACGCCATTGGCCATGGCGGCTGGAGTGGGACAGAAGACCTCAAAACCGCCGGTAACTCTTCCTGATGGCAAGTTCTCAACTCCTCAAATACTCCCTCCTTTCCGGTTTATAAGGCTCAATTAAAAAATCTCACCAACCAAGGTAGATGATGAGTGGTGGAATATTTTTTGTAGTTTGCAAAAGCACCCAATTAATGCTCTTGTTTTCCTCAAAAAATTATGTTTACGAATGCATTAATTGCAATGCATGCATGCATAAAGTGCATGCATTGGTCAGTTTTCTCTTAATACTTGCATGCAATGATTTAATGCACATTGAAGTCTGAACATGTGATGGGGAACAACCAAGTTGAGCCTTATAAAATGGAAAAACTAAAATTTTGAGATAAGCCCTATAAACTGGAAAGGAGGGAGTACCTGGTGAAGCATTGATGTGTAGCATTTGGTCTACTAGAAATAAATTTCTTTTAATGCTCATGCTGGTCAAGATTGATGTTGGTTCATTTGTGTTTCATCTGTTCATCGGGCATCTGTCCATGCTCATGCTGGCTCGTTTGCATTATGCACATGCTAGACATAAACTTGATAGGGGATATTGCAAGTAGATGCTAGTCCGATCATTACCCTGGATATTGCATATTTTATTGTAATATGGCATGGCATTGGTACAAATATGTCATACATGCTAATTGCATAGTGTAGTTCATTTCTGTCAATCGCCTATGTACTGGCAGCATTTAAGTTGGTTCTCATAACTAGAGGACTACATCAGTAGTAATATAGTGCTAGTAGTCCTCTCTCTCAATATCAAGAAACAAGATAATGGAACAGAGCAGAAAGAAGATTGTTGTGATCAGTTTTTATAAGCATAGTTTATTCGCAATGGTATAATTTTTCCAGCAGTAAAATATTCTTGTTTTGCTTCAAACAATCCGTAATGGTCTATTTTTGCGTATTGTAAATCTGTATTTTGTATATTCTGGTGCGTCTAATTTTGCTTCAAACAACCCAACGCATAGAAGTCTAATTTTGCCTATTGTCAACACTCTTATTTTCATTCATTCTCGGTTCTAAAATGGTGCTACAAACAAGAGAAAGGAGGTGGTAAAAGGGCAAAGTCTAGCCCACTTCCTAAAGCATCTAAGGAGACTTCTGCTACACATGATAGCTCAGCAAAGAACACAAGAAGGGCATTTCCTCCGTCGAAGAACACAAGAAGAAGAAAAATGTCCTTTGTCTAAGAGCACAAGAAGCAAAAAGAAGCTATGAACCTTGTTGTTTAACTGATGCAACTACATGTTATTTTGTGGAGTAGTATGCATGTGTGAACCTTGTTTTGGAAATATGCCCTAGAGGCAATAACATTTTTATTATTATATTTCCATATTCATAATTAATATTTAATATTTCATGTTATAACTGTTATGATCTTGGAATATACGATTCAGTGGAAAACTCATATGCACATGTGAAATGATAAACGGTAAACAATAGGTTGCTAGTCTCGCCTCTAAGACTAACTCAAGCGTTGTCAGTGGTCAAGTTTTCCAGATCTTAGGATATCGTTAAGTGTAACGATAGTCCTAAAACAACATTGAGGGTATTGCGTTAGAAGAACGATCATATTGAATCAACCCAAACTTGTCTGCCATACTTTATGATTATATCATATGATTCATTTGTTATAATGCGGAGTATTAGCATGTGTTTTCGTTCCTCGGACAATGAGAGTGTCTCGGTTACTTCCTACTAGATGGTGGGCTTTGGGGTTGCTCAAACATCATCTATAATAAGGTGATCATAACGACAACTTTTAGGCTCATCGAAAAGTTTGACAAGTGTAGGATCGAAAGTATGTCTAGAGGGGGGTGATTAGACTACTTGACCAAATAAAAATCTAGCCTTTTCCCAATTTTAAGTCTTGGCAGATTTTAGCAACTTAGCACAAGTCAAGCAATCAACCTACACATGCAAATCTAAGAGTATAGCAGCGGAATGTAAAACATTGCATATGAAGGTAAAGGGAGGAGTTTGGAGGGAGCAAACGCAATGTAGACACAAAGATTTTTGGCGTGGTTCCGATAGGTGGTGCTATCGTACATACACGTTGATGGAGACTTCAACCCACGAAGGGTAATGGTTGCGCGAGTCCACGAAGGGCTCCACCCACGAAGGGTCCATGAAGAAGCAACCTTGTCTATCCCACCATGGCCATCACCCACGAAGGACTTGCCTCACTTGGGTAGATCTTCATGAAGTAGGCGATCTCCTTGCCCTTACAAACTCCTTGGTTCAACTCCACAATCTTGACGGAGGCTCCCAAGTGACACCTAACCAATCTAGGAGACACCACTCTCCAAAAGGTAATAGATGGTGTGTTGATGATGAACTCCTTGCTCTTGTGCTTCAAATGATAGTCTCCCCAACACTTAACTCTCTCTCACAGATTTGGATTTGGTGGAAAGATGATTTGAGTGGAAAGCAACTTGGGGAAGGCTAGAGATCAAGATTCTTGTGATTGGATTGGAATATCTTGGTCTCAACACATGAGTAGGCGGTTCTCTCTCAGAAAATGAATGGTAGAAGTGTAGGCATGTTCTGATGGCTCTCTCCACAAGTGGAGGAAGGGTGGAGGGGTATATATAGCCTCCACACAAAATCTATCTGTTACACACAATTTACCAAACTCGGTGAGACTGAATACTCAAACTCGGTCAGACCGATTCAGTTCAAAATGTGAATGTTAGGCTTTTCGGTGGGACCGACATGTCTACTCGGTGGGACCGATTTCATTAGGGTTGGGGCATAATGTAATCTCAGTGAGACCGATCACATAAACTCGGTGGGACCGATTTCTGTAATAGGCAAACTGAGAGTTGGTCAGGGAAACTCGGTGGGACCAATCACTCATTTTGGTGAGACCGAAACGTTACGAAAGGGAAACAGAGAGTTTGCATTCCGAACTCGGTGGGACGGATCGCTCATCTCGGTTAGACCGAAACATTACGAAGGGAAACAGAGAGTTTGCAATCCCATCTCGGTGAGACCGAGATCCCTATCGGTGAGACCGAACTGATTAGGGTTTCTTGCTATGTCTATGTCAAATGAACTCGATGGCGCCAAATAGATCAAATCGGTGGGGATGAGTTTGACTTTTGGTTTAGGACATATGTGGATAAGAGAAAGTGGTTGAGGGATTTTGGAGCATATCACTAAGCATTTTGAGCAAGCAAGCCATTAAGCAACGCCTCATCCCCTTTTAATAGTATTGGCTTTTCCTATGGACTCAATGTGATCTTGGATCACTAAAATGAAAATGTAGAGTCTTGAGTTTTTGCCAATATGTGTCCTTAGCATTTTGAGGGGTCCACATTCCTAGTCCATGCCATGCTAATCATTGAACTTTCTGAAATGATCATCTTGAGAGAGCATTAGTTCAGTGAGTTATATGTTGTTAGGCATTACCAAAACCACCCAGGGATATTGCACTTTCAATCTCGCCCTTTTTGGTAATTGATGACAACATATAGATCAAAGCTTCGACAAATGATAATAGGATTGAAATACATCGTCGCTTTGAGAAGTATGTGATAAGCAAGAGCTTCCCCTAAATTTGTGCATTATTTAAAATTTGCTTTTGAATGCAAATGCACAATCGATTAGGATCATGGGTTACTCTTCCATGTCACATACATCTTGGTGGAGCACTCAAAATGATAGAATATGAAATATGCACTCATCGCCAAGGCAAAGTGAATGATCATACATGAGAGATAAATAATAGCATCATTCAAGCACAAGCATTAAGGTATGATATGATCAAACACATGATGAAGCAAGTATCTCACACACACATAAAGTATCATCCAAGCAAGCACACAAATAAGTATCAACCAAGAAGCAAAAGAGATAGCAAAAGAAGTAAGATCTCTCTCTCGAAGCCTATGATCTTTACACTTTCTCCCCCTTTGGCAACAAGTTACCAAAAAGCTCGAAAATGCATAGTGTTATGCGTCTCTCTAGGCTTGATCTTCAGGAGGAGGCGTTAAGAGGACTCCAAGGACGAATGCCTCGCTTCAAGTTGTTGGAGCTAGTGGAGTGGAAACTGGAGGAGCTACTAATGTTGTGGCTACATGTGCTGGTGTAGTAGCTCTTGTGTCAGTCACAGGTACTGCTACAGATATCTGTCCCCTAGGCACTCTCTGAAAGGCATATGTGGTAGCTTTCTCCTCAGCTTCTTCCTGGAGCTGCTCAACTACTGTCTGCATCTCTGTCACCATCAAGTCAAGATCATAGAACTTTTTTCAATGATCCTCTCCAGGATTTCTTGGTTCTGAGTCAGGGTGGCCAATCCCTTCTCAATCCTCAAGGTGGCTTGAATAAGATATCCAAGTTGATCTTGCTTTGACTTAAGAAACACTTGAGAAGCCTCTTCAACACTCGGCATCATGGCTGCTTTCTCCCTCTTCTCTTGAGCCTCTACAGAAGTAGGATCTTCAGCATCCATGACAACTGCGTTGTCCTCAAAACCAGGACTCAAGGGAAGATGTTCCTTGTCCATAAGTATGTGGCTGTGCCCATCTTGGAGTTGATGAGCATCTGGATGTGTGGAGCATACCCACATGACCTCTTCTGATCTATAGCTGTCTATCACTCTGATCAGACATTCTGGCACTGCAAACTGGATGCTAACCCTATGAATAGTTATAGATGAGATAGAGTGGATGAGAATCACAAAGTGTAGAGGTTTTGCAAAACAGATGAGTCAAAAACTTAGTTTTAGTTTTCCACAGAAAGCATTTCGGAGCTACCGATTTGTTAAACTCGGTGACAGCGAAGCAACTTTTGGAGTCTAAACTAGTGGAATCAGTCAGATCGAGACACAGTTCGGTGACTCCGAGATTGCTAGGGTTTCACTGAGAGATGAACTCAGTCACACCGATTTGCAAGTTTCGGTCAGACCGAAAAGTGCAAGTGCAATGGCCTAAGCCAAATCGGTGAGACCGATTTCCACAACTCGGTCGGTCCGAGATGAGTTTGGCGGAAACCTAACCCTAAATTTTCGAATAAAATCTAGTCTAAAGGAGGTTTTTGCTGGACAGGATGATCTCATACGTGGTAAGAAACATGGCATCTGCTTTGTGCTAAGAATCAGAGGTAAGAATTGCGCAAAGATTCGAACTCATACCCTAGCTCAGTGATGAGCTTGCAACGGCGGCAACGGCTGTGTAGAATTCCGTTGGCGGCGACGGGGACCAGCGACGGGAGGTCGCTGGCGATGAGAGGACGATCCGGAGACCCGAGACGGCAGAGCGGGATACGCGTGGGCGAATAGGTTTCGGAGGAATTTCCAAAATTTGACCCGTCGGTATATATATCCTGACCCTGTCGGTGTGACCGAGTGGAACAACTCGGTGGCACCGAGATGCAGAATCGCAAGCAGTTACTGGAACTCGGTGTGACCGAAAGGTTCTAATCGGTTGCACCGAGATTGAAAACCTAAATCAACTTAGTGAACTCGGTTTGACCGAAAAGGATGAATTGGTCAGACCAAAATGCACAAAGAGGTTTTGGAAGTTTAATTCTATGACGAATCGGTGACTCCGAGTGCTCCTCACCCAGAGGGTTCGAATCTGACTTGATCAAACTTTGTGATGTAGCATGAATAGAGTTTGAGACAAGAAAAGCACAGATAGCTAGAGGAAGTTCTTAGGCATTCTTGTCCATCCATTTGGCAAAAGAAAAGGAGCCAAACAATCAAAGGAACAAATGGATGTCCTCGAATGAATAAAATATGTAACCAACATGCTCGCACAATAAAATGGCAAATGAAATATGTGGCAAAACATGCACAAACACTCTAGCATCTATCAAACAATTGGTGATGACTAGGTCATCTATATATGAGTATATTGACTTAGGAATCAAATGAGAACATTTGATCATAGGTCATACTCATCGTTTAAGAACAAGTGAGGTTACCACTTTTACATAAAGCATTGTTGTGTTCACACCATTAGAGTTGCATTAGCTCAATATTTAGAGTAAAGCTCCCCCTAGATGTGATATCCCCCTAAGAGGGATGAACTAACCTTGGGTTTTGTCAATGATGACTTCATGTAGATGTTGAAGATGTGGATGCTCAATGTTGATGTAGATATTTTGGAGCAATCCATTGGAGTGACTTGCACTTTCAAATTTCAATACCTACACGGGTTAGTCCCACAAGGAACAAACAAGGATATCCATAGGCATAGAGTGAAGTTCACACAAGATGATGTACATGAAAGCGTTAGGTTACCTTGTCCCTTGTCTTACCAACAAGAGGGTTTGTGACTCCTTGAACTAGTGCAAGATGTGGAAGTTGTTTGCACTTGTTCTCGCCAAAATGATACGAGTGAAGTATGTTGGCGGAGTCACCCTCAGGAACTCTCTAGTTCTTCTTCTTCGGGATCCACATCAACTTGATCGGAATCCTTGGAGTTGTAGTCTTACTTGATGAGGAAGAACTTGATGCAGTCTTGGTAACCCACTTGACCAAGGCCTTGGGAGCTTGTTCAAATGCATCAATCTCCTCTTGAAGCTTGTCCTTTCCTTTTTTTCTTGTGGTCTTGTGGTGGAAGATCATCTTGAGCTTGTGTCCTCTTGAAGGAAGTAGGATCATACTTCTCTTGTTGAGGGACAAACTTCATCTTGGGGTATTGATCTTCTTCCCATTCAACTCCATTGGCATTGAACTTTCGTTCAAAACCAACACCTTGATTCTTCCGGTGCCTTCCTTCCTTACGTACAATTTTCTCAAATTGCTTACTTTCGGCAAGGCTCTTGTAAACACCTTTCTCCATAATTCCCTTCAATAAGTTATTTTCTTGCTCAAGTGTAACTTGGCTAAGGGAATCATTAGTGGAATCAAGAGAACTACTGGAAGCAACAATATTGGATTTAACATGATTATTGTTACTACTAGAAGGAGAATCTTTCTTGCTCTTGTTGCTAGATTTTACTTGTGGCATGTAAGTAGACAAGAGTAAATGCTTGGCAATGTAAGAAGAACTTTTCTTACGAAGATCATCATTGATTGCCTTTAAGAACCCATGCTCTTGCTCAAGGTTGAGCTTTTCAAAGCGTAGCTTCTCATGAGTCTTTAAAAGCTCTCGATGATCTTCCAAGGTAGTTTCATGAGCTAACTTAAGAGTGTTTAGTTCTTTAGTTAGACGCTCAATCTCCTTCTTATCATTGTCATTCGTTTTATCTTGATTAGCATGATTAATAGCAAGTTCATCGGAGTTTTCATCACTAGAGTTGTTAACAAGTAAATCATCATCACCTAGCAAATCATCTTCATCACTATTGAAATCAACATACTCGGGGTGTGATACCTTTGGGCCTTTAGCCATGAAGCATCTTCCAATTCCTTCATTTGGTGAGTCAAATATGTCATAGGAGTTGGTCGACACAAGTGCTAGACCGGCAATACCTTCATCTTGAATATATTCGGAGTCAGAGTGATAACTTCTGTCGGAGTGATGGTCGGAGTCGGAGCCGGATACCCATTCACCAACGTGAGCTTGATGTCTATGTTTTGTGTAGCTCCTTGATGACTTGTCCTTCCTTTCCGAATCCTTACTTCTGTGAGAGGTTCTTGAAAGTGTAACTATCCCTAGGTGGTTTTGGTAATTCCTAACAACATATAGCTCATTGAGCTAATGCAATTCCAAGATTAATATTTCAGAAAAAGCTCAATGAATGGCATGGCATGGATGAGGAAAGTGGACCCCTCAAAATACTAAGGATAAAAAGATTGGCTCAAGCTCAAAGCTCAAGACTCTACATTTTATATTTTAGTGATCCAAGATCACACTGAGTCTATAGGAAAAGCCAATACTATCAAGGAGGGATGAGGTGTTGCTTGATGACGTTCTTGCTTCATAGTGCTTAGTGATATGCTCCAAAACCCTCAACTACCTTCCCACATCCACATATGACCTAAACCAAAAGTCAAACTCGGCCCCACCGATTCTTTCTATCCGGCGCCACCGAGTTCAGATGTCATAGCCACTGCCACAAACCCTAGGCAAATCGGTCTCATCGATAGGGATCTCGGTCACACCGAGATGGGGTTGTAATCTCTCTGTTTCCCTTCGTAACGTTTCGGTCCTACCGAGATGAGCGATCGGTCCCACCGAGATTGCAATGTAAACTCTCTGTTTCCCTTTTGTAACATTTCGGTCCCACCGAAAAGAGCGATCGGCCCCACCGAGTTTACCTGACCAACTCTCTGGTTAGCTTATTACCAAAATCGGTCCCACCGAGTTTGTGTAATCGGTCACACCAAGATTACGTTATGCCCTAACCCTAACCATATCGGTCCTACCGAGTTGCATCTCAGTCCCACCGAAAATCCTAACGGTCACTAGGTTTGCTAAATCGGTCCGACCAAGTTTCTTAATTCGGTCTCATCGAGATTGGTAAATTGTGTGTAACGGTTAGTTTTTGTGTGGAGGCTATATATACCCCTCCACCCACTCTTCATTCGTGGAGAGAGCCATCAGAACATACCTACACTTCCAATACACATTTTCTAAGAGAGAACCACCTAATCATGTGTTGAGGCCAAGATATTCCATTCCCACCATATGAATCTTGATCTCTAGCCTTCCCCAAGTTGCTTTCCACTCAAATCTTCTTTCCACCAAATCCATATCCTGTGAGAGAGAGTTGAGTGTTGGGGAGACTATCATTTGAAGCACAAGAGCAAGGAGTTCATCATCAACACACCATTTGTTACTTCTTGGAGAGTGGTGTCTCCTAGATTGGCTAGGTGTCACTTGGGAGCCTCCGACAAGATTGTGGAGTTGAACCAAGAGTTTGTAAGGGCAAGGAGATCGCCTACTTCGTGAAGATCTACCGCTAGTGAGGCAAGTCCTTCGTGGGCGATGGCCATAATGGGATAGACAAGGTTGCTTCTTCGTGGACCCTTCGTGGGTGGAGCCCTCCGTAGACTCGCGCAACCGTTACCCTTCGTGGGTTGAAGTCTCCATCAACGTGGATGTACGATAGCACCACCTATTGGAACCACGACAAAAACATCCGTGTCTCCAATTGCGTTTGAATTCTCCAAACCCTTCCCTTTACATTCTTGCAAGTTGCATGCTTTACTTTCCGCTGCTCATAGACTCTTTGCATGCCTGCTTGAATTGTGTTAAGTTTGCTTGACTTGTGCTAAGATAGCTAAAATCTGCCAAAGACTAAAATTGGGAAAAGGATAGATTTTTAATTGGTCAAGTAGTCTAATCACCCCCCCTCTAGACATACTTTCGATCCTACAAGTGGTATGAGAGCTTTGGTCTCCATTTGCTTTGATTTCCATAGCTTTTGGTGGTCATAGCCTTGGTTTCACAACCTAGGAGAGTATGGCGTCTAGTGAGGGAAATTATCACCGTAGAGGTCCTTACTTTGATGGTACTAATTTTGCTAGTTGGAAGCATAAGACGAAAATGCATATTCTTGGACATAACCCCGCCGTTTGGGCTATTGTGTGTGTTGGCTTGCAAGGTGAATTCTTTGATGGGAGAGAACCGAATCATGAAGCCACCGCGGAAGAGTTGAAAATGTTGCAATACAACGCTCAAGCTTGTGATATCCTCTTCAACGAATTGTGCCCCGAAGAATTCAACAAAATCAGCCGTCTTGAGAATGCAAAGGAAATTTGGGATACTTTGATTGACATGCATGAAGGTACCGACTCCTTCAAGGAATCCAAGTTGGATGTGCTTCAAAGTCAACTTGACAAGTTCAAAATGAAGGATGGTGAAGGTGTCGCTGAAATGTACTCTAGGCTTGCTCTTATCACAAATGAGATTGCCGGCTTAGGAAGTGAAGAGATGACCGACAAATTCATCATCAAGAAGATCCTAAGAGCCTTGGATGGAAAATACGATACCGTATGCACATTGATCCAAATGATGCCAAATTACAAAGATCTCAAGCCAACGGAAGTCATAGGAAGAATTGTTGCTCATGAGATGTCACTCAAGGATAAGGAGGAGCTCCATAACAAGTCTTTGTCGGTCAATTCTTGTTATGGAGCTCCTCCTTATCCTTGAGTGACATCTCATGTGAAGCCCCCACATCATCAAGTGAGAAACAAACCTTCAATGAAGAATTGAGCTTAATGGTGAAGAACTTCAACAAGTTCTACAAGAATAGAAGCAAAGAGAGAAGTTCCAAGTCAAGGTCCTACAATGACAAAAGATCTTCTAGTCGAGAGCGAAACTGCTACAATTGTGGAAGACCCGGACACTACTCCAATGAGTGTACGGCTCCCCACAAGAGAAGAGAAGATTCTTCCAAAAGAAGAAGTAGAAGAGAAGAATCCACATCAAGGGAGAGAAGGGGTAGGGATGATCGATATGAACGAAGACCCTCTCGGAGAAGCAAGGATACAGAAAGGAAGGATAAGTCATCAAGGAGCTACACAAAACGAAGACATCAAGCTCATGTTGGTGAATAGGTATCCGGCTCCGACTCCGACAATGACTCCGAGAGAAGCTATCACTCCGACTCCGAATATACTCAAGATGAAGGTGTTGCCAGTCTAGGACTTGTGTCAACCAACTCCTACGACATATTTGATTCACCAAATGAAGGAATTGGAAGATGCTTCATGGCCAAAGGTCCAAAGGTATCACACCCCGAGTATGTTGATTTCAATAGTGATGAAGATGACTTGTTAGGTGATGATGATTTACTTGTTGACAACTATAGTGATGAATAGTATGATGAAACGTAATTAATCATGCTAATCAAGATGAAACGAATGACAATGATAAGGAGAAGATTTAGTCTCTAACTAAAGAACCAAACACTCTTAAGTTAGCTCATGAAACTATCTTAGCAGATCATCGAGAACTTTTAAGGACTCGTGAGAAATTATGTTTTGAAAAGCTCAACCTTGAGCAAGAGCATGAGTTCTTAAAGGCAATCAATGATGATCTTCGCAAGAAAAGTTCTTCTTACATTGCCAAGCGTTTACTCTTATCCACTTACATGCCTCAAGTCAAGTCTAGTAACAGGAACAAGAAAGATTCTTCCTCTAGTAGTAACAATAGTCATGTTAAATCCAATGTCGTTGCTTCTAGTAGTTCTCTTGATTCCACTAATGATTCTCTTATCCAAGTTACACTTGAGAAACAAAATAGCTTATTGAAGGGAATTATAGAGAAAGGTGTTTACAAGAGCCTTGCCGGGAGTAAGAAATTTGAGGAAATTGTACGCAAGCAAGGAAGGCATCGGAAGAACCAAGGTGTTGGTTTTGAACGAAAGTTCAATGCCAATGGAGTTGAGTGGGAAGAAGATCAATACCCCAAGACGAAGTTTGTTCCTCAATAAGAGAAGTATGATCCTACTTCTTTCAAAGGGACACAAGCTCAAGATGATCTTCCACCACAAGACCACAAGCAAAAAGGCAAGGACAAGCTTCAAGAGGAAATTGATGCATTTGAAGAAGCTCCTAAGGCCTTGGTCAAGTGGGTTCCCAAGACTACATCAATTTCCACTTCATCAAGTACAACTACAACTCCTAGGATTCCCATCAAGATGGTGTAGATCCCGAAGAAGAAGAACTAGAGAGTTCTTGAGGGTGACTCCGCCAACATACTTCACTATTATCATTTTGGCAAGAACAAGTGCAATCAACTTCCAAATCTTGCACTAGTTCAAGGAGTCACAAACCCTCTTGTTGGTAAGACAAGGGACAAGGTAACCTAAAGCTTTCATAGACATCATCTTGTGTGTGCATCACTCTATGCCTATGGATATCCTTGTTTGTTCCTTGTGGGACTAACCCGTGTAGGTATTGAAAGTGCAACTCACTCCAAAGGATAGCTCCAAATGATCTACATCAACATTGAGCATCCACATCTTCGACATCTACATGAAGTCATCATCGACAAAACCCAAGGTTAGTTCATCCCTCTTAGGGGGGATCTCACATCTAGGGGGAGCTTTACTCTAACAATTGAGTTAAAGCAAGTCTAATGGTGTGAACACAACAACGCTTTATGTAACAGTGGTAACCCCACTTGTGCTTAAACGATGAGTATGACCTATGATCAAATGTTCTCATTTGACTCCTAAGTTAATATACTCATATATAGATGACCTAGTCATCGCCAATTGCTTGATAGATGCTAGAATTGTTTGTGCATGCTTTGCCACATATTTCATTTGTCGTTTTATTGTGTGAGCATGTTGGTTGCATAATTTACTCATTCGAGGACATCCACTTGTTGTTTTGATTGATTGGTTTCCTTTTCTTTTGGCCAAGTGGATGGACAAGAATGCCTAAGAACCTTCTCTAGCTATCTATGCTTTTCTCGTCTCAAACTCTATTCATGCTGCATCACAAAGTTTGATCAAGTCAGATTCGAACCACTCTGTGTGAGGAGCACTCAGAGTCCCCGATTCGTCACAGACTTAAACTTCCAAAACTTCTTTGTGTGTTTCGGTCTGACCGATTCATCCATTTTGGTCATACCGAGATCACTAAGTCGATCTAGGTTTTCAATCTCGGTGCAACCGATTTGAACTTTTCGGTCACACTGAGTTTCAGTAACTGCTTGCAGTTATGAATCTCGGTGCCACCGAGTTGTTCCACTCGGTCACACCAACAGGGTCGGGCTATATATATCCACGGGTAAAATTTTGGAAAACTTTCCGAACCTCCTCGCCTGCGCTTAGCCTGCTCTGCCTCCCTGGGTCTCCGGGTCATCCTCCTCGTCGCCAGCCGCCTCCTGTCGCTGGTCTCCGCCGCCGTCAACGGGATCATCTCCGCTGTTGCCGCCGTAGCAAGTTCATCGCCGAACTAGGGTATGGTCTTGAACTTTGTGCTGTTCTAACTCCGATTCCCCAGCACATTGCTTTGCCATGTATCTTGCCACGATTGAGATCATTCTATCCATCGAAAACACTCCGTAGTTTAGTCGTGAATTGAAAATTTAGGGTTAGGTTTCCGCCGAAACCATCTCGGACCGACCGAGTTGATGAAATCGGTTCCACCGATTTGGCTCAGGCCATTGCACATGTGATTCTCGGTCTGACCGAGAATTGCAAATCGGTGTGACCGAGTTCAGCACTTTGTGAAACCCTAGCAGTCTCGGTGCCACCGAACTGTGACTCGGTCTGACCGAGTTCACTAGTTTAGGTTCCAAAAGCTGCTTCGGTATCACCGAGTTTACAAATCGGTTGATCCAAAATGCTTTCTGAGGAAAACTAAAACTAAGTTTTTGATTCATTCTTTTGCAAAAACCTCTGTACTTTGTGATGCTCATCCAATCTAACTCATCTATAATCTATTCACAGGGTCAGCTGTCAGAGATTGCATTATGTCTAATCAAAGTGATAGTCAGAACAAGTCAGAGGAGCAGGTTCACTTGAGTGAGGGCACTAGTCCCTCTAGCAGCTCAGATGATGGCAGCAGGAGCACACTAAGCAATCTGCCAAAGGCTGCCACCAGGGCTAGCAAGAAAAGAACCTCAGAGCCAGAGGATGACGACTATGTGGCTGAGGAAGAAGAAACCACCTCAAAGAGGAAAGTCCCGAAGAAGGAATATGGCACAGCTGCTGCCACCAAACTAGGAATGAAGCAAAAGGTTCCTGCCAAGAGATCTCAAATGTCTAAAGCCAGAGCATCTACTCAAGAGACTTTGGGATCTACACCCAAAGAGCAGGTTGTGGCAGAAAAGAAAAGGAAAGAGAGGTTCAAGAAGACCACTACCAGAGTGCTTGGGAGATCTTCAATCATGAAAGACTCTGAAGAAGAGGAAGAGGAAGAGGATGCAGCACCAGCACCCAAAGCTCAAAACCTTATGGGAGATGCCATAAGATCCAGGGCTGCTCAATCTAAGCCCAAAGGAACTTTCAAGCCAGCTGCTCCAAAACCCAAAACTGCACCAAAGAGGAGTACCAGGAACATTCCGGCTGCTGAGAAAAACAAGGCCCCAGTGCCTGAAACTGTTGCTGAAGAAGAAGATGATGAGACACATGTTTTGAGGAAGTTAAAGCCAAAAATTCCATATCATAATGATGCTCATCCTGTAGCAGAAAACATGAAGATCAGGAAGGACTCAGGATTGAGGCTATGGAGAGAGTCAGATCCACATGCCACCAGAAGGAGAACTGTTGTGGACTACAGGTTCCATACCAAAGAACAGCAGGATTTTTATGAGATAGTGTTGCTTGACAAGAAACCAATAGTATGTGACATGAGATGGGTCAACTGGGAGTATATCAAGGAGAATGAAGAACATTATCCAGGAGTATATGACAATTTCAAGGCTTGTGGAGTTGATGAGTTTGTGGCTCAGAAGCTCACAAAGTGGAATGATGAGCTTATCATGCAATTCTACTCCTGTAACACCCTCGATGCGACTATAGCTCCCACGTGTCGAGGCACGACTTAGAGACATAATCGCATTGAAGGCATATATCGCAAGTTAGGCAATCTTCACAACATCCCATGTAATATGAACAACAAAGGGGAGATAACAAGTTGGCTTACACTTGCCACGTCAATCAAGTACATAAATAACATTACATCATCCAAACACTCATGGCCCGACTACGGCGCCAAAATAAAAGAGAACCCAACATGCGACACGGTCCCAATCACCCCCAACTGGGCACCACTACTGATCATCGGGAAAGGAAACATAGTAACATTGAGAGTCTTCGTCGAACTCCCACTTGAGCTCATACGCGTCACCTGGAGCGGAATCATCAGGCCCTGCATCTGGTGTAATAGTAATCTGTGAGCCACAGGGACTCAGCAATCTCGCACCCTCGCGATCAAGACTATTTAAGCTTATAGGTAAGGCAAGGTAAAATATGAGTGGAGCTGCAGCAAGCGACTAGCAAGTATGGTGGCTAACTTATTCACAAAGGAGAGCGAGAAGAGGAGGCAAAGCGTGAGCGAGAAACTAGAGAGCAACCTGCGCAAACATTACTCCAACACCGTGTCCACTTCCCGGACTCCGCCGAGAAGAGGCCATCACGGTAACACACTCAGTTAATTCATTTTAATTAAATTAAGGTTCAAGTTATCTACAACCGGACATTAACAAATTCCCATCTGCCAATAACCGCGGGCACGGCTTTCGAAAGTTCAAATCCCTGCAGGGGAGTCCCAACTTAGCCCATGACAAGCTCTCACGGTCAACGAAGGAATAGACCTCCTCCCAAGACGTTCCGATCAGACTCGGTATCTCGGTAATTCAAGACACTTCGACAGGTTAAAACAAGACCAGCAACACCGCCCGAATGTGCCGACAAATCCCGATAGGAGCTGCACATATCTCTTTCTCAGGGCACACTCAGATGAGGCCAGACATCGGGTAGGCCAGCCCAGAGTTGCCCCTGGTAGCCCCGGACATCGCTTGGTTGGACCAACACTCAGAGGAGCACTGGCCCGGGGGGTAAAATAAGATGACCCTTGAGTCTGCAGAACCCAAGGGAAAGAAAAGGCTAGGTGGCGAATGGTAAAACCAATGTTGGGCATTGCTGGAAAAGCTTTAATCAAGGCGAAATATCAAGGGGTTCCCACCCTTTACCAAGTATATAGATGCATTAAGATAACATGGCAATATAATGATATCCCAACAAGTAAATAAAAGATGTTCCAACAAGGAACGGGCTCCAATCTTCACCTGCAACTAGCAACGCTATAAGAGGGGCTGAGCGAAGCGGTAACATAGCCAATCAACGGTTTGCTAGGACAAGGTGGGTTAGAGGTTTGACATGGCAATTTGGGAGGCTTGCAAGCAAGTGGTAGGCATCGTAGCATTGGCATAGCAAAAGAGCGAGCAAAACTAGCATAGCAAAGATAGTAGTGATTTCGAGGGTATGATCATCTTGCCTGCACAGTTGTCAGAGTTGACTGGATCCTCGAAAGCAAACTCAACGGGCTCCTCATTAGCGAACTCGTCTCCTGGCTCTACCCAAACAAGACAAACAAGCAACAAGGATACAATCAACCACGTGCAAGAACAAGCAATATGATGAAATAATGATATGCTATGCGGGATGCGATGCGGGATGCCAAATGCAAGATATGACAGGAAAAGCATGAACCTGGCCTCAACTTGGAAATCCAAGTGTGCCACTGGAAAGATGAGATGAAATCGCTTGAAAACGATATAAAGAACGCCGGAATCGGAGTTATGGTTTGGAAAAGGCAAGCGATTCAAAAATGACACCGGTCTGCGATTTACAGCAAGTAGGCCTCTAAATGCAATGAAATGAACATGCTACAGCACCCAAACATGACAAAAAAATACATGGCAGGGATGCACACAAGATTATTAACAAAAGTCTAGCACTGAGCTACGGCCAAATCATCCATTAACAGGTTCAAACAAGCATGGCAAAAATGCAAATGGCAAACAGATCTCAGACTTAGTGAAATCAACACTTGTCTGCAATTTCAGATCAGGTAGCCCTCTTCGGAGCAACAAAACTACATGCTACAGGACCTGAACATGGCAAATTAAAGCATGGCATGGAGCTACTCAAAGAGTTTAACAAAAGTCCCTTAGTGACCTTGAGCCAAAAGGGATCAGAAAATACAATTGCAAGCATGTGAACATAGCAAAAACATAATCAGTTTCAGACTGTGAAAAACTGACACATGCTGAAATATAACTCAAGTAGGCATGTTTACAAGCTCGATGCACTCACTACGGTGCAAGTCATGGCAAGACAAGCATACATCCATCAAGAAGGCACAAAATGAAAGATAGACATGGCAAGAACAATAGCATAGCATGCACGGATCAACTACAACATCACCGGCAAAATTGCAAACAAGTTGATAATCTGCCCAGATTCACAAAGTAGCAAAATTAGAGCTCGATTGACTCAAGCTAGGGTGCTACATAATTGCGAACAAAGACATGGATGGATAGAGCACTACAATATTAACAAAACTCCCTTACTGATTATCCTCAAAAGAGGCACGGATCACTAGGAAACAACACGAACATATGGCATCATGAGATAAACAGCTCCAGGACTTAGTGAAATCACTAAGTCCCTGAAAACAGACTTAGCAAGTGCACCACTTTGCAAGCTTGCACAAGTCACCACACACATCCTAAAAATACATGGGTTGCACCTCTGGAAAGATGACAAAACCCTTAACAAAACACATGTAGAACTCATGGGCATATCATGCACACAATAATCATGGAAAAAATGACAAAAGTGCTAAACGGAGTAGCAGATCTGACAATTAACTCAAGTAGCCCTCTTCTAACAGCATTTCGGGCATCAATATGAACTCAAATGAAAATGATGCAATGGAATGAAATGATGTACTCTCTAAGATGAACATTTTGATATGCTATACGCATGAATCGGAGCTACGGATGCAAAGTTACGGGGCCTCGAACAGGAGCATATGGATCAAGAATTTCAGGACTTAGACGAAATTTACCCCTAGGGTTTACTGTTCACCGAAACCGGATCTGGCGAAAACACTGTTCACGGCGGCGGATCCAGCGCTTGCCGGCGACGAGGACTCGCCGGAGAGGAGGGAGGGCCGGCCGGAGCGGTGGCGCTCGCCGGAGTGCTCCGCGGGGGCCGGAGCGGGCGGCTGCGGCGGTTGGCGGCGAGCGGCGAAGGCAGCGGCGGCCTGGCGCGTCGGGGCGGCTCGGTCGGCAGCCGGGCCGGGCGGCGGGCAGCGGCCGGCGTCGGGCGAGGAGGCGGGGCGGCGCTGCGAGCGGCGGAGGCGGCGGGGCGAGCCGGGTCGCGGGCGGCGGGGCGCGGGCCCGAGTGGCGGTGGAGAGGGCCCGCGATGGGCCGCGGTGGGCCGGCGGAGGAGGCGGCGATGTGGGGCGCCGGGTTGCCACGTGGGGGGCGGCCAGTGGCTGGCGGCGGCGCGCAGGTCGGACACGTCCGACTCGGCGCGGACGTTGTCCGGCGGCGCGAGGAGGAGCGGATCTAGGGTTTCGGGGAGGGGGATCCGAGATATTTCGAGGGGGACCTATTTATAGGCATAGGAGGAGCTAGGAGAGTCCAAATGAGGTGCGGTTTTCGGCCACGCGATCGTGATCGAACGCTCTAGATGATGGAGCAGAGTTTGGTGGGTTTTGGGCCAAATTGGAGGGGTGTTGGGCTGCAACACACACGAGGCCTTTTCGGTCCCTCGGTTAACCGTTGGAGTATCAAACGAAGTCCAAATGGTACGAAACTTGACAGGCGGTCTACCGGTAGTAAACCAAGGCCGCTTGGCAAGTCTCGGTCCAATCCGGAAATGTTTAATCCCCACACATGAAAGAAAGCTAGAAATGGCCACCGGAGGAGAACGAAGCGCCGGAATGCAAAACGGACAACGGGGAAAATGCTCGAATGCATGAGACGAACACGTATGCAAATGCAATGCACATGATGACATGATATGAGATGCATGACAATGACAACAACACACGGAGACAAAAACCCGAACCCGAGAAAATAAATATAACTTAATGCCGGAAATGGCAAGAGTTGGAGTACAAATAGGGAAAGTTACATCCGGGGTGTTACAACACTCCACCACTACGAAATGATCTCGTCCCGAGATCTAGGACTGAAAGACGCCGGGTACTCAGAACGGAGGTGATCCTCGCGTTCCCAGGTAGCTTCACGGTCGGAATGGTGTGACCACTTGACTTTGAGAAATTTGATTGACTTGTTGCGAGTCTTGCGTTCAGTCTCTTCAAGAATAGCAACTGGGTGCTCACGATAAGAGAGATCTTCTTGCAGCTCAAAGTCCTCGAAGTTGACGGTGCGGTCAGGAGTCTTGAAGCACTTTCGAAGCTGAGAAACATGGAACACGTCATGAACATTTGCAAAGTTTGAAGGAAGCTCGAGTTGATAGGCGAGGTCGCCTCTCTTGCTGACAATCTTGAAAGGTCCCACGTATCTGGGGGCAAGCTTCCCTTTGATACCGAAGCGACGAGTACCTTTCATAGGAGAGACGTGAAGGTAAACATGATCTCTGATGTCGAAAGCCAAATCACGGTGCTTACTATCATAGTAGCTCTTCTGGCGGGATTGGGCTGCTTCGAGGTTATCACGAATGACTTTGCACATTTCTTCTGCCTCTGTGATTAAGTCATTACCCAAAAGCTGACGTTCACCGGTTTCAGACTAGTTGAGAGGGGTACGGCACTTCCTGCCATACAGAATTTCAAAAGGGGCCTTGCCCGAACTTGCTTGAAAACTATTGTTGTAGGAGAATTCAGCATAAGGAAGACAATCCTCCCACTTCATGCCGAAGGAGATCACACAAGCCCTGAGCATATCTTCAAGAATCTGATTGACACGCTCGACTTGACCGCTTGTTTGAGGATGGAAAGCTGTGCTGAAGCGGATGTTAGTGCCCATGGCCTTCTGAAAAGAATCCCAAAACTTCGAGGTAAAGATGCTGCCACGGTCTGAAGAGATCACTTGAGGAATACCGTGCAGAGAGACAATTCGAGAGGTATAGAGTTCCGCCAATTGAGCTGCAGTGATTGACTCTTTGATAGGCAGAAAATGGGCCACTTTGGTGAGTTTGTCGATGACAACGAATATAGCATCATTGCCACGCTTGGACTTAGGAAACCCAGTCACGAAGTCCATTTCAATGTGGTCAAACTTCCATTCTGGAATGGCAAGAGGTTGGAGGAGACCTGCTGGCCTTTGGTGTTCTGCCTTCACTCTTCTGCAGACATCACATTCATTCACGAATTGAGCGATCTCGCGCTTCATTCGAGTCCACCAATAAGCTTCCTTAAGGTCCTGATACATCTTCGTGCTCCCAGGGTGGATGGAGAGGAGAGAATTGTGAGCCTCGTTCATGATCACTTTACGGAGGTCACCTTTGGGTACCACAATACGATCCTCGAAAAAAAGAGTGTCCTTGTCATCAAGGCGGTAGCACTTGTACTTGGGTTGACTCTTGGCAATCCCAATCTTCACCTTTTTCACCATAGCATCAAGTAGCTGGGCTTGGCGAATCTGGTCTTCTAAGGTAGGAGAGACTTGAAGGTTGGCGAGGAAACCTTGAGGAACAACTTGCAGGTTAAGTTTGCGGAAAGCTTCACAAAGCTCGGGTTGATAAGGCTTGAGAATCAGACTGTTGCAGTAAGCTTTCCTTCTCAAAGCGTCAGCAATCACATTGGCCTTGCCTGGAGTATACTCAATACTCGGATTATACTCTCGAATCATTTCGACCCATCGAGTTTGCCTGAGGTTGAGATTAGGCTGAGTGAAGATGTACTTGAGACTCTTGTGATCAGTGAAAATGTCCACTCTTCTTCCCAATAGAAGATGTCTCCAAGTCAAAAGAGCATGCACAACTGCCGCCAACTCGAGATCATGAGTGGGGTAGTTCTTCTCATTAGGCTTCAACTGGCGAGAAGTATAAGCAACAACTTTCTTCTCTTGCATCAATACTGCGCCAAGACCTTGGAGAGAGGCATCACAAAAGACCTCGTACGGCTTGGATTCATCCGGCGGAGTTAGAACTGGAGCAGTGATCAATTTCTCTTTCAAAGTGTTGAAAGCAATATCACACTCCGGAGACCAAACGTACTTGACGTGCTTCTGAAGAAGATTAGACAGAGGCTTCGCGATCTTAGAAAAGTTTTCAACGAATCTTCGGCACTAGCTTGCGAGACCGAGAAAACTGCGGAGTTGCTTCATATTCTGAGGAGGTTCCCAATTCACAATTGCAGACACCTTCTCAGGATTCACGGCAATGCCCTTGGCAGAGATGATATGACCAAGATAAAGAACCTCATCGAGCCAGAATTCACACTTGGAGAACTTAGCGTAGAACTGATGTTCTCTGAGCTTATCAAGAACCAAACGCAAGTGCTTGGCATGATCTTCCTTGTTCTTCGAGAAAACCAGAATGTCGTCGAGATAGACCAAAACGAAGTCATTGGTGTAGGTGTTGAAGATGAAGTTCATCATTCGAGAGAATGTCGGAGGAGCGTTGGCGAGGCCAAAAGACATGACAGTGTATTCATATGAACTAAAGCTTGTTCTGAATGCTGTCTTGGGAATATCTTCTTCACGAATGCGAATCTGGTGATAACCCATACGGAGATCAAGCTTGGAGAATACTTGGGCACCTTTGAGTTGTTCGAACAGCTCATTGATGTTGGGAAGTGGGTATTTGTTCTTGATGGTCTTCTTATTCACTGGACGGTAATCAACACAAAGTCGGTCCGTTCCATCCTTCTTCTTCACAAAAAGAACACCACAACCCCACGGAGAAGAACTAGGCCGGATGAGACCCATTTTCTCTTGAATATCGAGTTGCTTCTTCAGCTCCTTCAACTCTTCAGGTCCGGGCTTGTAAGGAAGTTTGCACACAGGTTCCGTGCCAGGCTTAAGATCAATAACGAATTCAACTGGCCGGTGCGGAAGCATTCCTGGAAGCTCTTCTGGAAAGACGTCTTGGTATTCGCAAACGACTGGAATTTGAGAGATGGCATCCAATTCACCCTTCTCATTGAGAGAAAACAAACGGATAGTATCATCACGAGCGGCAAAGACAATTACATCCTCAGACGAATGAGTCAATTGAATCTGCCTGGCTGCACAATCAAGATGTGCCTTGTGCTTAGAAAGCCAATCCATTCCGAGAATAAGATCAATATCTGAGTTACCAAGAACCACCGGAGAAGAGAGAAACTTGTAATCGCCCAATGTGATAGAAACATCTGGGGCAATAGCGCTTGCATTCATGAATTTACCCGGAGAAACAACAGATAACTGTCTAGGCAAATCTTGCAAAGGAAACTCATGCTTAGAAACAAATGGCCTCGAGATGAAACAATGCGATGCACCCGTGTCAAAAAGAACTTTTGCAGGAATATCATTAACAGGAAGGTTACCCATGATGACATCTGACGAGTCCTCTGCCTGAGCTGCATTCATCAAGTTGACCTTGGCGGACTTGGGGTTATGCTTGACCACAGCTGTACTTGCCGATCTGATAGGAGGAGGAGGAGGAAGACGCCTCTGATTGAAACACTTGTTGGCATAGTGACCCTTCTGTTGGCACTTGTTGCACGTGACCTCTGAAAGCGGACGGTGGTACGGAGCACTCGATCTTGGAGCTTGAGACGAAGTCTTGTTCTGAAAGCCAGGGTTGGGTGGGTGGGAAGAACCACTGCCACCTTTGCTCTTCTGCTGATACGGCTGACGGAACAGAGGAGGAGGAAGCCAATACTTCTGCTGCTTGGCCACTTGAGTAGAGGAAGAAGGAGTAACATCTCTGACTCGCTTCTTGGAAGCATCACACCTCAACTGAGCAGCCTCTTGCTTCAGTGCCATGTTGTAGAACTCATCGTATCTCAAGGGCTCGAAGAGAACAAGAGCTAGCTGGATTTCTTCTCTGAGACCACCCCTGAACTGATATATCATGCTCTTCTCATTAGGCACGTCCTGCTTGGCAAAGTGGGCGAGCTTCTGAAACAACTTGTTGTAGTCATAGACAGACAAAGAGCCTTGCTTCAGATTGCGGAATTCCTCACGCTTGCTTTCAACCACGCTCTGGGAATATGATGAGCTCGGAAATCTCGACAGAAATCATCCCAAGTGATAACACGTCCACCTCTGTAGTCCTTGTACTGCTAGAACCATTCTGCAGCTTGTTCTTTGAGTTGGAAGGAAGCGAACTTAACAAAGTCATCAGGCCTGACGTTACTGCACATGAAATGCTTGCACAGATCCACAAGCCAATCGTCAGCATCGGTTGCCTCAACACAATTGCTGAAAGTCTTTGGCCCGTTAGCAAGGAACTGGTTGAGTGTAGCAAAGTGATTCTGATTGCTGCCTTGATTCCCTTGGTTGCGCTCTTGAAGAATTTGCATGATCAACTGTGTGTTTGCATTGGTTGCGGCCATCACAGCTTGCCATGCCTCTGGAGGAGGTGGAGGTGGTGGCGGATCAGGATTCGGAGTCGTGCGCGTTGGAGGAGCCATCCTGAAGAGGTTGAACACCATTAGCACATTGAAAGATAAGTATTGAAGCTAAATCCAACGGAATGAAAATTGCAACATATAGTCTTCACATCCGAACAAAATGAACGAATGCATTCCTCTTGAAATGGTCACATATCCATAAATTGAGAAGCCACGTAGAATTAAGGTAGAGAAATAAATCAACAAGGTACGGATCAAGAACGAATAATCGGTAAGAAATCCCAATCTCAAACCAATATCCGTGGAAGAAAAACTAGAGCTACAAGAATTCCCACCTATGAAACTCCCGAACCTTTCCGGTTATGCAATCAGGTGTTGGGGATACAGGGGAAGCATAATATCTCACCCAAACTAGCAAATCCTACATCCAGTTGTATCCATCCTTCAACACATAACCAAGAAACCTTCAGAAATCATCTACCTCAACCTTCGAAAAGCATCCGTTATACAAGTTATGGCGATACTCCCGAACTCCCGCCCCAGTACAGGGTGGCGTCGAGGTTATCTCACCAACGAACTGCATAAAAGAGATTTTTGATGTCGGCGTACTAAACTCAGGTATTCCAGAACTGCAACGATAAAATTATGATGACAACACCTCAGAGCTCAACTCCCCGGGACACTTCCACTAAACCCCTGACAGGAGGCACCAAGTCAATGTTCTCATCATAAAACCATCGGAACGATTCCAAGATACCCACGTGATCCTAAAAAAAATTAGTGAAATTTGAGAAAAGAAGAGTTAAAACTCTACGTCAGGATGCCTTACCAGAGCGATGAGGAGACTGGGAAGTAAAAAGAATTCCTAAACTCTCCAATATATAATTCCTAAAGACTCAAAACATTTTTCTAGACATAACTCGGCCGCTAAAAACGATCAAGCAATGGGGCTCCTAAGGTCGGGGAAGGATCTGATTACCAACTTGTAACACCCTCGATGCGACTATAGCTCCCACGTGTCGAGGCACGACTTAGAGACATAATCGCATTGAAGGCATAAGTCGCAAGTTAGGCAATCTTCACAACATCCCATGTAATATGAACAACAAAGGGGAGATAACATAGTTGGCTTACACTCGCCACGTCAATCAAGTACATAAATAACATTACATCATCCAAACACTCATGGCCTGACTACGGTGCCAAAATAAAAGAGAACCCAACATGCGACACGGTCCCAATCACCCCAAACTGGGCACCACTACTGATCATCGGGAAAGGAAACATAGTAACGTTGAGAGTCTTCGTCGAACTCCCACTTGAAGCTCATACGCGTCTCCTGGAACGAAATCATCAGGCCCTGCATCTGGTGTAATAGTAATCTTTGAGCCACAGGGACTCAGCAATCTCGCACCCTCGCGATCAAGACTATTTAAGCTTATAGGTAAGGCAAGGTAAAATATGTGGAGCTGCAGCAAGCGACTAGCAAATATGGTGTGGCTAACTTATTCGCAAAGGAGAGCGAGAAGAGGAGGCAAAGCGCGAGCGAGAAACTAGAGAGGAACCTGCGCAAACATTACTGTCCACTTTCCGGACTCCGCCGAGAAGAGGCCATCACGGTAACACACTCAGTTAATTCATTTTAATTAAATTAAGGTTCAAGTTATCTACAACTGGACATTAACAAATTCCCATCTGCCCATAACCGCGGGCACGGCTTTCGAAAGTTCAAATCCATGCAGGGGAGTCCCAACTTAGCCCATGACAATCTCTCACGGTCAACAAAGGAATAGACCTCCTCCCAAGACGTTCCGATCAGACTCGGTATCTCGGTAATTCAAGACACTTCGACAGGTTAAAACAAGACCAGCAACACCGCCCGAATGTGCCGACAAATCCCGATAGGAGCTGCACATATCTCTTTCTCAGGGCACACTCAGATGAGCCAAACGTCGGGTAGGCCAGCCCAGAGTTGCCCCTGGTAGCCCCGGACATCGCTCGGTTGGACCAACACTCAGAGGAGCACTGGCCCGGGGGGTAAAATAAGATGACCCTTGAGTCTGCAGAACCCAAGGGAAAGAAAAGGCTAGGTGGTGAATGGTAAAACCAATGTTGGGCATTGCTGGAAAAGCTTTAATCAAGGCGAAATATCAAGGGGTTCCCATTATAACCCAACCGCGTAAGGAACGCAAAATCAAGGAACATAACACCGATATGACGGAAACTAGGGCGGCAAGAGTGGAACAAAACACTAGGCGAGAGGCCGAGCCTTCCACCCTTTACCAAGTATATAGATGCATTAAGATAACATGGCAATATAATGATATCCCAACAAGTAAATAAAAGATGTTCCAACAAGGAACGGGCTCCAATCTTCACCTGCAACTAGCAACGCTATAAGAGGGGCTGAGCGAAGCGGTAACATAGCCAATCAACGGTTTGCTAGGACAAGGTGGGTTAGAGGTTTGACATGGCAATTTGGGAGGCTTGCAAGCAAGTGGTAGGCATCGTAGCATTGGCATAGCAAAAGAGCGAGCAAAACTAGCATAGCAAAGATAGTAGTGATTTCGAGGGTATGATCATCTTGCCTGCACAGTTGTCAGAGTTGACTGGATCCTCGAAAGCAAACTCAACGGGCTCCTCATTAGCGAACTCGTCTCCTGGCTCTACCCAAACAAGACAAACAAGCAACAAGGATACAATCAACCACGTGCAAGAACAAGCAATATGATGAAATAATGATATGCTATGCGGGATGCGATGCGGGATGCCAAATGCAAGATATGACAGGAAAAGCATGAACCTGGCCTCAACTTGGAAATCCAAGTGTGCCACTGGAAAGATGAGATGAAATCGCTTGAAAACGATATAAAGAACGCCGGAATCGGAGTTATGGTTTGGAAAAGGCAAGCGATTCAAAAATGACACCGGTCTGCGATTTACAGCAAGTAGGCCTCTAAATGCAATGCAATGAACATGCTACAACACCCAAACATGAAAAAACAATACATGGAAGGGATGCACACAAGATTATTAACAAAAGTCTAGCACTGAGCTACGGCCAAATCATCCATTAACAGGTTCAAACAAGCATGGCAAAAATGCAAATGGCAAACAGATCTCAGACTTAGTGAAATCAACACTTGTCTGGAATTTCAGATCAGGTAGCCCTCTTCGGAGCAACAAAACTACATGCTACAGGACCTGAACATGGCAAAGTAAAGCATGGCATGGTGCTACTCAAAGAGCTTAACAAAAGTCCCTTAGTGATCTTGAGCCAAAAGGGATCAGAAAATACAATTGCAAGCATGTGAACATAGCAAAAACATAATCAGTTTCAGACTTAGTGAAAAACTGACACATGCTGAAATATAACTCAAGTAGGCATGTTTACGAGCTCGATGCACTCACTACGGTGCAAGTCATGGCAAGACAAGCATACATCCATCAAGAAGGCACAAAATGAAAGCTAGACATGGCAAGAACAATAGCATAGCATGCACGGATCAACTACAACATCACCGGCAAAATTGCAAACAAGTTGACAATCTGCCCAGATTCACAAAGTAGCTAAAGTAGAGCTCGATTGATTCAATCTAGGGTGCTACATAATTGTAAACAAATACATGGATGGATAGAGCACTACAATATTAACAAAACTCCCTTACTGATTATCCTCAAAAGAGGCACGGATCACTAGGAAACAACACGAACATATGGCATCATGAGATAAACAGCTCCAGGACTTAGTGAAATCACTAAGTCCCTGAAAACAGACTTAGCAAGTGCACCACTTTGCAAGCTTGCACAAGTCACCACACACATCCTAAAAATACATGGGTTGCACCTCTGGAAAGATGACAAAACCCTTAACAAAACACATGTAGAACTCACGGGCATATCATGCACACAATAATCATGGCAAAAATGACAAAAGTGCTAAACGGAGTAGCAGATCTGACAATTAACTCAAGTAGCCCTCTTCTAACAGCATTTCGGGCATCAATATAAACTCAAATGAAAATGATGCAATGGAATGAAATGATGTAATCTTTGATATGAACATTTTGATATGCTATATGCATGAATCGGAGCTACGAATGCAAAGTTACGGGGCCTCGAACAGGAGCATATGGATCAAGAATTTCGGGACTTAGACGAAATTTACCCCTAGGGTTTACTGTTCACCGAAATCGGATCTGGCGAAAACACTGTTCACGGCGGCGGATCCGGCGCTCGCCGGCGACGAGGACTCGCCGGAGAGGAGGGAGGGGCGGCCGGAGCGGTGGCGCTCGCCGGAGTGCTCCGCGGGGGCCGGAGCGGGCGGCTGCGGCGGTTGGCGGCGAGCAGTGAAGGCGGCGGCGGCCTGGCGCGTCGGGGCGGCTCGGTCGGCGGCCGGGCCGGGCGGCGGCCAGCGTCGGGCGAGGAGGCGGGGCGGCGCTGCGAGCGACGGAGGCAGCGGGGCGAGCCGGGTCGCGGGCGGCGGGGCGCGGGCCCGAGTGGCGGCGGAGAGGGCCCGCGATGGGCCGCGGCGGGCCGGCGGAGGAGGCAGCGATGTGGGGCGCCGGGTTGCCACGTGGGGGGCGGCGAGTGGCTGGCGGCGGCGGCGCGCGGGTTGGACACGTCCGACTCGGCGCGGACGTTGTCCGGCGGCGCGAGGAGGAACGGATCTAGGGTTTCGGGGAGGGGGATCCGAGATATTTCGAGGGGGACCTATTTATAGGCATAGGAGGAGCTAGGAGAGTCCAAATGAGGTGCGGTTTTCGGCCACGCGATCGTGATCGAACGCTCTAGATGATGGAGCAGAGTTTGGTGGGTTTTGGGCCAAATTGGAGGGGTGTTGGGTTGCAACACACACGAGGCCTTTTCGGTCCCTCGGTTAACTGTTGGAGTATCAAACGAAGTCCAAATGGTACGAAACTTGACAGGCGATCTACTGGTAGTAAACCAAGGCCGATTGGCAAGTCTCGGTCCAATCCGGAAATGTTTAATCCCCACACACGAAAGAAAGCTAGAAATGGCCACCGGAGGAGAACGAAGCGCCGGAATGCAAAACGGACAACGGGGAAAATGCTCGAATGCATGAGACGAACACGTATGCAAATGCAATGCACATGATGACATGATATGAGATGCATGACAATGACAACAACACACGGAGACAAAAACCCGAACCCGAGAAAATAAATATAACTTAACGCCGGAAACGGCAAGAGTTAGAGTACAAATAGGGAAAGTTACATCCGGGGTGTTACAACTCCACAGCTCACTTCTACCTAGATGGCAAGATAGTCTGGATGTCTGAAGGCACTAGATACCAGTCAACAGTAGCAAAATGGGCTCAATTGATCAATGCTCCTGAGGAGAATGAAGATGACTTGGATGTATATGCCAAGAAGAAGAAGGATCACAACTCCATGGCTAGCATGTACAAGGAGATTCCTGATGCAGATATTGAGACTCACCAATTTGGATCAGTGAAACACCTGCTGTCAGGACTGCCTACTGTCAATTGGATCCTCAGGCACACTCTTCTTCCCAAGTTTGGTGATCATAGAATGATCAGAGGCCACTCCATCAATCTGCTACATATATTTGATGTGCCACAAAAGTTCAAGGTCATGAGTCTTATAGTTGAAATTATCAAGAGGACAGCTGTTGACCAAAAAAGAAGTTGTGGGTATGCACCACAGATCCAGGAGTTGATTAACTCCAAGATGGGCACTGGCACATACTTGTTGGACAAGGAGCACATGCCTATCTATCCAGATTTTGAGGACAACCAAATGGTTATGAATGAGGATGAACCATCTTCTGTGCACGTTCAAGCAAAGAGGGAGAAGGTAAAGGCTGAGAAAGCTGCAAAAATGCCAACCATGGAAGAGGCATCTCAGTATCTTCTGAAGAGCAAACAAGATCAGCTTGGCTACTTGATTGCATCCACTCTAAGGATTTAGAAAGGACTGGCCACCCTGACTCAAAACCAGGAGAGCTTGGAAAGGATCATGGAGCAGAAGTTCTATGACATGGATGTGAAGGTAACTGAGATCCAGTCTGTTGTGGAGCAACTTTAGGATGATATGCAGGAGAGGAAGGGCAAGACAACCACTGATGCTTTTGCTAGAGTGCCCAGAGGAGAAAGATCTGCTGCAGTGCCTGTTCCAGACACCAGAGCAACTTCATCTGCACCAGCTATAG
Organism: Triticum urartu; assembly: GCF_003073215.2. Classification (NCBI taxonomy): domain Eukaryota; kingdom Viridiplantae; phylum Streptophyta; class Magnoliopsida; order Poales; family Poaceae; genus Triticum; species Triticum urartu. Next base: position 246,807,774 of record NC_053025.1, read on the forward strand.
CTTCAGTGCCACCAGCTCCAGCACCTACTCCACCAGCTCCATCTACATCGACTGAAGCCTTCATTCTTGGAGTTCTCCGGACACCACCACCTGAAGACCAAGCCTGAGAGACGATTTAGTGCTATGCATTTTCTATGAACTTTTTGGTAACTTGTTGCCAAAGGGGGAGAAAAATGTATAGATCATAGGCTTCGAGAGAGAGTGTTGCTTTTTTATTCTCTCTTGCTTTGGTGGTTGAACTTTATTTGCTTGATTGAGATACTTTCTGTCTGTGTGATACTTGGATGATCATGTGTGTTTGATCATATGCTACATTAATGCTTGTTGGACGACATTATCATTTTATCCCTATATGATCATTCACTTTGTCATTTTGAGTGCTCCATCAAGATGTATGTGACATGGAAGAGTAACTCATGAGTCTAACTCTCTGTGCATTTGCAGTCCAAAGCAAATCATGAACTATGTACAAATTTAGGGGGAGCTCTTGCTTTTCACATACTTCTCAAAGCGACAATGTTTTTCACTCTTATTATCATTTGTCAAAGCTTTGATCTATATGTTGTCATCAATTACCAAAAGGGGGGAGATTGAAAGTGCAACTATCCCTAGATGGTTTTGGTAATTCCTAACAACATATAGCTCATTGAGCTAATGCTATTCCAAGATTAATATTTCAGGAAAAGCTCAATGAATGGCATGGCATGGATGAGGAAAGTGGACCCCTCAAAATACTAAGGACAAAAAGATTGGCTCAAGCTCAAAGCTCAAGACTCTACATTTTATATTTTAGTGATCCAAGATCACATTGAGTCTATAGGAAAAGCCAATACTATCAAGGAGGGATGAGGTGTTGCTTGATGAGGTTCTTGCTTCATAGTGCTTAGTGATATGCTCCAAAACCCTCAACTACCTTCCCACATCCACATATGACCTAAACCAAAAGTCAAACTCGGCCCCACCGATTCTTTCTTCCGGCCGCCACCGAGTTCAGATGTCATAGCCACTGCCACAAACCCTAGGCAAATCGGTCTCACCGATAGGGATCTCGTCACACCGAGATGGGGTTGTAATCTCTCTGTTTCCCTTCGTAACGTTTCGGTCCTACCGAGATGAGCGATCGGTCCCACGAGATTGCAATGTAAACTCTCTGTTTCCCTTTTGTAACATTTCGGTCCCACCGAAATGAGCGATCGGTCCCACCGAGTTTACCTGACCAACTCTCTGGTTAGCTTATTACCAAAATCGGTCCCACCGAGTTTGTGTAATCGGTCACACCAGATTACGTTATGCCCTAACCCTAACCATATCGGTCCTACCGAGTTGCATCTCAGTCCCACCGAAAATCCTAACGGTCACTAGGTTTGCTAAATCGGTCCGACCGAGTTTCTCAATTCGGTCTCACCGAGATTGGTAAATTGTGTGTAACGGTTAGTTTTTGTGTGGAGGCTATATATACCCCTCCACCCACTCTTCATTCGTGGAGAGAGCCATCAGAACATACCTACACTTCCAATACACATTTTCTAAGAGAGAACCACCTAATCATGTGTTGAGGCCAAGATATTCCATTCCCACCATATGAATCTTGATCTCTAGCCTTCCCCAAGTTGCTTTCCACTCAAATCTTCTTTCCACCAAATACATATCCTGTGAGAGAGAGTTGAGTGTTGGGGAGACTATCGTTTGAAGCACAAGAGCAAGGAGTTCATCATCAACACACCATTTATTACTTCTTGGAGAGTGGTGTCTCCTAGATTGGCTAGGTGTCACTTGGGAGCCTCCGACAAGATTGTGGAGTTGAACCAAGGAGTTTGTAAGGGTAAGGAGATCTCCTACTTCGTGAAGATCTACCGCTAGTGAGGCAAGTCCTTCGTGGGCGATGGCCATGATGGGGATAGACAAGGATGCTTCTTCGTGGACCCTTCGTGGGTGGAGCCCTCCGTGGACTCGCGCAACCGTTACCCTTCGTGGGTTGAAGTCTCCATCAACGTGGATGTACGATAGCACCACCTATCGGAACCATGACAAAAACATCCGTGTCTCCAATTGTGTTTGAATTCTCCAAACCCTTCCCTTTACATTCTTGCAAGTTGCATGCTTTACTTTTCGCTGCTCATAGACTCTTTGCATGCTTGCTTGAATTGTGTTAAGTTTGCTTGACTTGTGCTAAGATAGCTAAAATCTGTCAAAGACTAAAATTGGTAAAAGGATAGATTTTTAATTGGTCAAGTAGTCTAATCCCCCCCCCCCCCTCTAGACATACTTTCGATCCTACAGTTCTTCATTCATAATGATCATCTCTACTCCTTCTCTCTCTTGGAGGTGATTCTTCTCTTCTACTTCTCCTTTTAGGCGAGTCTTCTCTTCTTTTGTAGGGAGCCGTACACTCATTGGAGTAGTGTCCGGGTCTTCCACAATTTTAGCAATTACGCTCACGACTAGAAGATCTTTTATCATTGTGGACCTTGACTTGGAACTTCTTTCTTTGCTTCTACTCTTGTAGAACTTGTTGAAGTTCTTCACCATTAGGCTCAATTCCTCATTGAAGACTTGTTTCTCACTTGATGATATAGGAGCATCACATGAGGCTTTGTAATCACCACTTGACTTGTTGTGAAGCTCTTCTTTATCCTTGAGTGACATCTCATGAGCAACAATTCTTCCAATGACTTATGTTGGCTTGAGATCTTTGTAGTTGGGCATCATTTGAATCAATGTGCACACGGTATCATATTTTCCATCCAAGGCTCTTAGGATCTTCTTGATGATGAATCTGTCAGTCATCTCTTCACTTCCTAAGCCGGCAATCTCATTTGTGATGAGAGCAAACCTGGAGTACATTTCAGCGACACCTTCGTCCTTCATTTTGAACTTGTCAAGCTGACTTTGAAGCACATCCAATTTGGATTCCTTAACGGAGTCGGTACCTTCATGCATGTCAATCAAAGTATCCCGACTTTCCTTTGCATTCTCAAGACGGTTGATTTTGTTGAATTCTTCAAGGCACAATCCGTTGAAGAGGATATCGCAAGCTTGAGCATTGTATTGTAGCATCTTCAACTCTTCCGCGGTAGCTTCACGATTCAGTTCTCTCCCATCAAATAATTCACCTTGCAAGCTAATACACACAATATCCCAAAAGGTGGGGTTATGTCCAAGAATATGCATTTTCATCTTATGCTTCCAACTAGCAAAATTAGTACCATCAAAGTAAGTACCTCTACGGTGGTAATTTCTCTTGCTAGACGCCATACTCTCCTAGGTTGTGAAACCAAGGCTATGATCACCAAAGCTATGGAAATCAAGGAAAATGGAGACCAAAGCTCTTATACCACTTGTAGGATTGAAAGTATGTCTAGAGGGGGGTGATTAGACTATTTGACCAAATAAAAATCTAGCCTTTGCCCAATTTTATGTCTTGGCAGATTTTAGCAACTTAGCACAAGTCAAGCAATCAACCTACACACGCAAATCTAAGAGTATAGCAGCAGAATGTAAATCATTGCATATGAAGGTAAAGGGAGAAGTTTGGAGGGAGCAAACGCAATGTAGACACGGAGAATTTTGGCATGGTTCCGATAGGTGGTGCTATCGTACATTCACGTTGATGGAGACTTCAACCCACGAAGGGTAATGGTTGCGTGAGTCCACGGAGGGCTCCACCCACGAAGGGTCCACGAAGAAGCAACCTTGTCTATCCCACCATGGCCATCGCCCACGAAGGACTTGCCTCACTTGGGTAGATCTTCATGAAGTAGGCGATCTCCTTGTCCTTACAAACTCCTTGGTTCAACTCCACAATCTTGACGGAGGCTCCAAAGTGACACCTAACCAAGCTAGGAGACACCACTCTCCAAAAGATAATAGATGGTGTGTTGATGATGAACTCCTTGCTCTTGTGCTTCAAATGATAGTCTCCCCAACACTCAACTCTCTCACACAGATTTGGATTTGGTGGAAAGATGATTCGAGTGGAGAGCAACTTGGGGAAGGCTAGAGATCAAGATTCTTGTGATTGGATTAGAATATATTGGTCTCAACACATGAGTAGGTGGTTCTCTTTCAGAAAATGAATGGTAGAAGTGAAGGCACGTTCTGATGGCTCTCTCCACAAGTGGAGAAAGGGTGGAGGGGTATATATAGCCTCCACACAAAATCTAACCATTACACACAATTTACCAAACTCGGTGAGACCGAATACTCAAACTCGGTCAGACCGATTCAGTTCAAAATGTGAACGTTAGGTTTTCGGTGAGACCGACATGTCAACTCGGTGGGACCGATTTCATTAGGGTTAGGGCATAACGTAATCTCAGTGAGACCGATCACATAAACTCGGTGGGACCGATTTCTGTAATAGGCAAACAGAGAGTTGGTCAGGCAAACTCGGTGGGACCGATTGCTCATTTCGGTGAGACCGAAACGTTACGAAAAGGAAACAGAGAGTTTGCATTACAAACTCAGTGGGACCGATCGCTCATCTCGGTTAGACCGAAATGTTACGAAGCGAAACAGAGAGTTTGCAATCCCATCTCGGTGAGACCGAACTGATTAGGGTTTCTGGCTATGGCTATGTCAAATGAACTCGGTGGCGCCGGATAGATCAAATCGGTGGGGCCGAGTTTGACTTTTGGTTTAGGACATATGTGGATATGAGAAAGTGGTTTAGGGCTTTTGGAGCATATCACTAAGCATTTTGAGAAAGCAAGCCATTAAGCAACACCTCATCCCCTTTTAATAGTATTGGCTTTTCCTATGGACTCAATGTGATCTTGGATCACCAAAATGGAAATGTAGAGTCTTGAGTTTTTGACAATATGTGTCCTTAGCATTTTGAGGGGGCCACATTCCTAGCCCATGCCATGCCAATCATTGAAGTTTCTGAAATGATCATCTTGAGAGAGCATTAGTTCAATGAGCTATATGTTGTTAGGAATTACCAAAACCACCCAGGGATAGTTGCAATTTCAACAAGTGACCGGATAGCTCGAGAGTGGGATTTGCTCCTCCAATGATGGAGAGATATACTTCGGGCCCTCTCAATGTGACGGCATTCATAATTGTCTGGGCAGACACAGGTGACTACATCATAGGGATGTTGGAACACGTTAACGAGAAAGAAGAACAAAACTGGTAACAGGAGCAATGGTATAGTGAGCATAGTGATGACTCAGCAGGATACCAATGCACACTAGGTTTTGTAAAGTACTGTGAAGCAAAGGGAACATCACATGATAACCAAAAGTTCACTTGAATATCATTTGTGTACTCATAGGGACCGATATGGATGTCCATGGTTCCGCTATCGGTCATTCAACGGAGGGGTTTCATTCATGTCTATGATTTACCAAACCTACGGGGTCACAAGCTTAAGGTAATCACGATATGTTGAGTGTTAGTGGTGCAGGAGTGATGAGAATATATTTGTGAAATTGTTTCATTAATATCCGGAATAGTTTTGAGAGGTTCCGAAAGCGTTTCGGGGTCACTGAAAGGGTTTCAGTGAATATCGGGTAATACCTATTATCGATTAATATATATATATAGGTGGAAAATGTTTCTGCGGATGTTAAATTATATATAAAAGGGTCTAATATTCATTAGAAGGCTTTTCTATTTAATTTAATATCAACAAGCCTTAAAAGGCCAAGTGGTGGAATGCTACTTGGGCCACTTGGGCCCAAGTGGAGGTGGATCCCTCCTTTCCACTTAGGAAAGGGAGGGGAGGCCGAATTGGAGGATTCCCCTGAAATGATGATCATGTGCGGCAGCTTTGTGGACCAAAAATGGCTCCTATATTTGGAAAGGGATTAATGCATGTTGATTCTCATCATACAATGCATGTACCAATACATAGCAGAATGTACAACAAAAGACCCATATCGTATGCTAAATAGGAACCAAAGCGAGAAGATATAATTCTAATGTTTCATACACCTCCGAGGATAATAAGGATCAGCAGTTTCCAGTTTAAATTACATGCATGCAATTGATAGGGTCTACCAAGAGATAAGTCTCCATCTTTTATTTAAACACCCTGATAAGTGACACACGTGTGCGCTGAAGAAGGTCGGGCCCAACGCCCTTCTGGCCATCCATTGCACCATGTTAGCCTTTTTGTTTTTTCCACACATGCATGCAAAGAAAGACAAACCAGATGATGTTAGTGTGAATTTTTTGGGTTTCGGTTTTTTAAATGTTTTATCTCTTAAATGAAAAATCCGATTGAAAAACCATTTTCAACATTAAATTCATCGCGACGAGATCTTCCAAACCAGATCTCATATCGATATGTTTTGACTACTTTTTTGGAGGGTTAAAGTTGACATGACTATTGCATATAAATGGCAGTGGTGTTTACAATGAAGTTGCCATAATATGTATCAACTACTTTTCTTCTATGTTTAAAGTAAATTCCGACATGTTATAGAAAGGGGATTAATAAACAAAACTTGTCATGGTGAATTACTAAAATTTTCCATGATCCATGAAATAATTTTGACATGGTGCATAATTAAAAAGAAATCTGTCGTCAATTACTTTAAAAATGCATTGTTAATGACTCAAATTTGCCATAAACCATAAACTAAAATTGCCATGATGAATTACTTAAATTTGCCATGGCTCATACAAAAAATAATTTCCATAGTAAAAAAAACTAGAATTTTCATTGTCAAAATACTAAAATTTCCATGATCTATAAACTAAATTTGCCATGATGAATTACTCAAAATTGTCATGATCCATGAAGTAAATTTGTTGTGCTTAATTACTAAAAATTTCCCTGGTCAATTAATAAAATTTGCCGTGAAAAGTAGTTCAAAAATACAATGGTAGTTTTAAATCTAGAAGAAAAAAATAGATGAAACATATAAATATCATGACAACTTTAGTATAAAACTCTATGGCAACTTCAGTGTAAACGTCATGGCAATTTTTTGCCCAGCAAAAGTCGTCGAAACATATCAATATATAGGATTTAGTTTTGAAGACCTCATCGAGACAGATTTAATGATGAAAATAGATTTTTAATCGATTTATTAAAAAGATAAAACATTTTTTAGTCCAAAAATATTTTTTTGCTAATGGCATCTGTTTGATGTGGCAAAATAGATAGCTAAAAAGGCGTTTGAACCATATTATTTCATGCCATGTATATGACACTTATCATTTGGGTTATTTAATCAAGTCATTTTATCTTTTGTGGTAGGCCACGTGAGTTCCATCAAGATTCAAGACCTGTAATTTTGCTTGTACGTGGCAGACGTGAGAGTCAAGTCGTACTAGTTACGTACATGTTCTGAGTCTAGGTTAAAAGCAAGGTGATCAATGTGGCCAGATAATTAGTTAGTCAAATCCTTTTCTAGGGAGATTAGTTAAATCCTTAGTTTGTTAGGAGAGTCCGTTTCAATTTATTTTGGCTTAGTCTTTTCCAAGTGTACGTCGCTTATAAAAAGGAGATCGGATTAGTTTTGTTTGAGTTGCGAAAATAAGTCAGAAAACATCTAATTTATGGGCGATCGAATCTTGAGAATTTTCTCTGATTTTCCTTCAAGGGAATCTATTAACAACAAAGGGTTAACCATCACATCGACGTCTACGTGCTGATCCCAGGGGGTCATTACCCATAGTGCCCGCCAAAGATTAGCAAGGACCAAACAAAAAGGGATTGAGAACGATCTGGCAGGGATTACGAGCAGGTACGTCTCACCTGAGCATCGGTTCCATTAGGGATCCCATTACATCAGCGCGCTCCATGGACCTTACTGCTGTGGCCGTCGAGGCACCTCCTTCCATCTTTCTCGCTGCAGCAGTACACACCCCCTAGAACCATTAGAGACGACAAAAGCGCCCATAATGAAGGCGAGACAAAAATAATCTGGACGCAGTGGTAGGGGATCTTTGCCGCACGGCTTCGGCGATGTCGATCCGACGGTGTGGAAGGAGGGTAGCGCCCCAGCAGCAGGGGATCTTCGGTCATGGGGTACGGATTATGGACGCCGGAAATGTCGCTGGCCACAGGAACCAGGCGAACGCTCAGCAACCCTCTCTGCGTAATAGGCCGATCCCTTCGGTCGTTTTAATGTCGGATGCAGAGGTGTCGTTCCACACAGGGTCGGCGAGCTGGAGAGAATCACGGCGGTGGCGGCGCACCCTCGTGTCGCAGCCGAGAGAGGAGAGACGGGAGGTCAGAGGAGAATAGGGAACGTCGCGTCAGAACTGTCAGCCTCGCTGCCCAAGGAGCCGGTCCCTTCGGCCCAACGGCCCGATCAACCAGAACACAACAATTTTTCCGCAAGAGTAGCGTCCCCTTAGCACAGCCGGCCCACGATATGAAAACCCGACAGCTAAAAATGGTTTTATCAGAAAAATGGACGGCCCAGGCATCTGATGGCGTGAGAAGGCTCCGTTTAGGCTCGGTTATACTGTCCTAAATTTGTGTACTCATCGTGCACGGGTAGAGATTGTTATCGGATATTGCAAGGATGAATATGAGATGAACTGTTGATCGAGCATCGACGTGAAAGATCGGGCCATCTACGCACGGTAATTAGCATCTCGCTTGTTTGTGCCTCATGAGGCCATGCTTGGAACTTTGAGTGGAGGAGGCAGGTGGTCTTCTGTCCATGTATACACCGATGGGTGCCGGTGCCGAGTAACCGAGAACCTATCATATGAAACATGGTAATTTATGCACCACCGCACCACATGATTTTCGGCCATTGGATGAAAAATCTAAGGGGCATGGTTTGGCTGGAAGATGAATTCTTACCACATTTTCAATTCTATTGGTTATTTCTCTTTTTAACTGCAAGCTGGTCTCTATGCCAATGGTTGGGGTTGATTTCTTCAGATTGTTCGCTTAACTTCCATATTATATTTTAAATAGTTCGCTCACTTAATGTTTTAAATAGTTCGCTCACTTAACTTCCATTACGAATGGTCTTACAAAGAAAACTAGGGGCAAGGATCATCATTGCCTGTCATTGGTGAGACAATTACAAACGTATTACAAATATAATCACTTGCAGGCAATTCACCAGAGGCATCTTTCAAATGGTTGACCTAATTTCTTGGTTGTTTTTTGGTCGGAATTACGAGATGGGGAAAGACTGGTACATTAAAAGTTATCTCAGAGTCCATTCACATGCCAAAGCTACCAACGTATGTGTCGCTAAAGAAAGCTATGAGTAATGACCAAGGAAATACACGTTCGGTATGAATATAGTCGCTCGTAGATACTTAAGAAAAAAACTTTTAGAGAGCTCCCTTTACTCCGTTCTATAATGGATGATCGAGGCGAACTTGACTCATAGAGTAAGTTACCTACGGGCTAGCCAGACATGCTCCACCAGGATAAGGATCCAGGCATGCAAAGTTTGGGTAAAGGTTTCACGCGACTCGCAGCATGCAACACGCCACCTTGAACATGCGTAAACAAAGATGTCTAGCCAAACCACTCACAGACCCGCATGTTAGTGTCCCGGCTATTAAGTTGCCCCGACTGACCAAAAAAGAACACGAGAAACGAACATCATTGTCCGTTACTGGTGAATACACATGACTGTCACGAACATAATCTATTACATACCATTCCCAAGAAATATACTTTAAATAGTGCACTTAACTTTTATTTTACAGTTTAAATAGTTAGCTTAACTTTTAGATTACAGTTGGTCTTTATGCCAATTGACGCAACCGAACATCTTAGAGCATGGTTAATAATATTGCCAACTGCTGGCTATAACATATTGCCATGTCATTTATAGCCAATGTAATAGCTAACATGTATAATATAGTTGGCTATAAGAAAGTACTAGTACTTTGTCAACATACGACCCACCTTTCACTCTTACAAAACTTCTTGGAGCTCGTGCTACATCCGGCTGTAAGACTACCTATAGTGGAAGTAACATAGATGGTAACATCACACTTAGAGGTGTTTGTTCCCAGGGACTTTTGGGTGTAGGGACTAGAAAAGTCTCTTATAGACTTTTAACCAAACAGTAGGGACTACTAGGGACTAAAGTTTATTTTTTGGGACTAAATGAAAAAGAGTCTCAAGGAGAGTCTTTTTAGGACTTTTTGAGACTTTTTCAACAATGTCCCTCCATGCACCCATTGGCCCGCCCCCCATGGTGTTGTTTGGTTGTTATTTTTCTATATATTAAGGGTAACATGGTCATTTAATAACCTCTAGGAGGGACTAGGGACTTTTTAGTCCCTGAAAACAAACATGGAGGGACTTTTTAGGGACTAGGGACTTTTTAGTTGGGACTAGAAAAAGTCCTAAGACTTATGAACCAAACAGGGCCTTATCTAGGCAAAATAGATGATGTGACATGTAATTAATGAAGAAAAAGAGGCATGTGGTAACATAGCTAGTTATTGTAACATCACACATATTAAGAAAAAACGAGTATACAACCTAATAGATGTAGTGATGCATGGCACAACACATATGTTACTACCCACTATGGAGGTAGTAACATAGACTAGTAACATATGCATGTTACTACTCTAAGTTACTCCCCACTGTGACTAGTCTAAATCTACATCCCGCTTCCCTTCTCTCTCCTCTTCTCTCTTCCAACTCATCAATAATACTCCCTCTAGTCCTTTTTTACTTTGCATATAAGAATTGTCTGAAGTCAAACTTCATAAAGTTTGACCATATTTATATGAAGAAATATCAACATCTACCATGTTAAAGTTATACAATATGAAAATTTAAGTCATGATGCATCTACTGATATTGATTTCACATTGTGAATGTTGGCATTTTTTCCTATAAAATTGGTCAAACTTTATAAGGCTTGACTTCAGACAAATTTTATATGCGAACTAAAAAAGACCGAAAGAAGTACAATATTTAAATCATTACAGTATGCTTACATCACTTTTTTTGACAACTAGGAGTATATGCTTACATCACCTTAATTTGGCATTTTCCGCACTTTGGCGATTTCAGGAGCTCTTTTTTACATTCACCGTCCTGGTCCGACGCTGACAACCAGGATGCCCATACCATCGGACTGGTCAGACTAGCCACAGTGGGAGTAACTTCAGCAGTAACATCGAGTCCAACTCAGCAAATTTGCTTATGTGGCAATGAGTTAATGAAGAGAAAGGTAGTTGTAGTAACTTAGCTAGTTACTGTAACATCACATGTCCCAATGCAATATGAGTCTATAACCTAATAAATGAATCTTTGCATGTTACCACACTTAAGTTACTACCCACTATGAAGGTAGTAATATAGTCTAGGAATATATGTATGATACTAGTGTATGTTACTATCCATTGTGTCTAGTCTCATAGTGGGAGTAACTTAGCTAGTAACATAACGCACTTCAAGATAAGTTTGCCTATGTGGCATGTAATTAATAAGGAGAGAGGTGTTTAGAGTAACATAATATGTTACCATAACATAACACTTTTCAAGACAAGATGAGTCTATAAGCTAATAAATACAACCACCTATGACATCACTTCTATGTTACTCTCCACTATGAAGGTAGTAACATAGACTAGTGTCATATGTATGACACTAGTGTATGTTACTCCTCACTATGACTAGCCTCATGATCCATTCATTATTTATTTCTCACAACCGACTGATTAATGCATGAATTTATGAGAAGGGAGATACTGCTAGAGCTACCAGTTGGGCACCACTCGTTTCCGATGCTCCCCACGCCTGGGAAACCACGAGTCGTTGACAGAGCGCGAATCTCAAAGGCAGCAGATAAATCGATAGAATAAATGAAAGCAGCCCACGCGGCCCCTCCGGGCAGATCAGGAGCGGATCACGTTGTCCACGCCGCACGGCACAAGCCTTGGTCACGAGGGTAGGGCAGGGCAGGGCAACCGACCCGCCCCGCTCTCTTGACAGTGACAGCAACGGATTTCTACCAGTAGCACTGCTGGTTTATAGCTAACAAAAGTTGGGTTTAGCTTGGACGGAACAACCAACAACCCCGACGACGAGACGACTGCGCGCAGCCCGCCGTGGACGCGCGCTTCTCCCAAGCAAGTCCAACCCCTCCCCCCATCCATCCATCCGCACCAAAGCCTTCGCTCCGCTAGATCTCGCCGCCTGCCCCCGATTTGTTTTCTCGGCCTCTCCCCGTAGCTCGCTCGGCAGATCTGCGCCTCCTGGGAATCTCCGTCGCTTCCGTCCAAAGGCGCGATTCTTTTCTTGCTCTTCGCGGAGGCTTTCCCCGGATCGCACGGTCGGGGCACACACAGGATGATGGGTCCTGTGTGGTGGGCTGTGCTGGTGCTGCTGGCCATGGCGGACGCCGTGGCGGGGAGGTTCGTGGTGGAGAAGAACAGCGTGCAGGTGACCTCGCCGGACAGTCTCAAGGGCAAGTACGAGTGCGCCATCGGCAACTTCGGCCTGCCGCAGTACGGGGGCACCTTGCAAGGCTGGGTCGTCTACCCCAAGGACAACAAGCAGGCCTGCAAGGAGTTCGACGTCTCCTTCAAGGGCCACAAGTCGGGAGCCCGCCCCAATTTCGTCCTCATCGACCGCGGAGGTGATTCTTTTCTTTTCGGATCTTGCTGTGCTTCTATTTATTTATTTATGTTATTTATTATGTTGCTCATGGCGATTAATACTACTGGCTTAGTTTGGTCATTTATTTACTACTGTAGCTTCAAACAAAAAAGGAAGCTTGTTCAGTTATAAAGGGGATTAATTAGGGCAATCTTCGATTGGTCTCATTTATTAGGAAGTTTGTACTAGCATCAATCATTAGCTTCCAATACGCTTCTCTTCCCTTGGATACAGTAGGAAGATTCTTCTTCTCTCTGTATTTTTTAGCCTTTGCGGTAGCAACATGCGTGCATGGGGGATTGGTTTCATTTTCAGCTACATTTGGGGTAGCAGTCACTTCGTTTGGGTTATTGTGATGTACTTTCGAACTGATGACACTGGTAATCTCAATAACTCAGTTTATGTTCAGTTGTTGCAACCCAGGAAAACAACACAAGTCCTGCTGGCTGCTGTAGTAACAGCATCATCTCTTATAACCATTTACTGCTTCATCTAGCATGATATATAGATACAGGTATAGCCTACGGTAGCAGAGCCAGAATGAGCAGGCATAAATGTGTTTATGAAACATGCCTTATAATTTTATAACTAGTAAGTAATGTGATCCTGAACTTTAAGAGCAAAAGAAGTTTCGGGTCAATTTTCTAGCTTTAGTAAAGATAAAATTTGATGTTAAAGTTGGAGTAGGAAGCCACCAGCAGGATAGGAGTGCTAACGCCACCTTTTTTCCCCTTTCTATTCTTTTGTTTTTGGTTGGCTTAGCACGTGTTTTTTTTATTTTTCCTGAATATGCCTAAAAATGTGCGTCAGTGCTTAATTATGTTCGGTTTTGGTCCTGGTTTTGAGTCTTGTAAGTTTGGAGTCTTCTCAGTGTTCTTCTAATACAAAATGATGCACATTTAGATGGTTCGGGAAAAATACTTGGAATAGGAAGTTGATGCGATGAAATAGTACTCATTGTTGTTTCACAATCCTTTTTTTTTACATGGAACCCATCTGACATGTAAGTTAGAAATGATTCAGGGCAAAACAGCTCTATTGTTCCCATGCTTGAATAAGTTATACATGTTATTGCTCGTGGTGTTAAAACATGTAACTAGTTTAGCATCTTGCTGCTTAATTCTTTTTGGTATTTGCCCCTAGTCTTAAGTGATTATTCTAATTTCTTGATTTACTTTCCTCTGTGATGAACAGAATGCTTTTTCACAACAAAGGCATGGAATGCACAACTTGCTGGAGCTGCAGCAATTCTCGTTGTGGATAGCAAGGACGAGCCTTTGATCACAATGGACAACCCAGAAGATACTGGCACGAAGCACTTAGAAAATATCACTATTCCATCAGTCCTGATAACAAAGAAATTGGGTGAGGACCTTAAGAAATCTGCTGAAAATGGTGACATGGTTAGTGTCCTCCTGGATTGGAGGGAATCCCTTCCCCATCCTGATGAGCGTGTAGAGTATGAATTCTGGACAAACAGTAATGATGAATGTGGTCCTAAATGTGATATGCAAATGGATTTTGTGAAGAGCTTCAGAGGAACCGCACAAGTTCTTGAGCAGAAGGGTTACACACAGTTCACTCCTCATTATATTACATGGTATTGCCCGGAAGCTTTTACCGTGAGCAAGCAATGCAAATCCCAGTGCATAAATCATGGGAGATATTGTGCACCGGACCCAGAGCAGGATTTCAGCAAAGGATATGATGGAAAGGATGTTGTGGTCCAGAATTTACATCAAGTCTGTGTATTCAAGGTTGCCAATGACACTGGCAAGCCATGGTTGTGGTGGGATTATGTACATGACTTTGCCATTAGATGCCCAATGAAGGAGAAGAAATACACACATGAATGTGCAAGTCATGTTATTAAGTCACTTGGTAGGTCTAATTGGCAGATATTCATCTCTCAGAATTTTTCATTTTATTATTCTTTATAATAATTTACTAATCCTGCAGAGTTATTTTCTAAAAAATCTGCTTAATTAATAGTTGCTATTAAATTTGCTCCTTGCAGGTTTGGACATGGACAAGATAAACAAGTGTGTTGGAGATCCTGAAGCTGATGAGGAAAACCCAATTCTAAAGGCGGAACAAGATGCCCAAGTATGACCTTATTGAGAAAGAATGACCTTTTTCTGTCAAATAGTGCTTTATTCATGCACATTTTTGATCAAATTATGGTATATTCAGCTATATGTTTCTGTGATATAGATTGGTCATGGTAAACGAGGAGATGTCACGATACTGCCAACCCTTGTCGTTAATAACAGGCAATACCGAGGTTGTCTACCGGTTTTCTACCACTAGTTACCCCCGCTCCCCCCCCCCCTTGATATTGTCTGTGACACAGTCTAGTTATGTTTTCAGGTAAGTTGGACAAAGGTGCTGTGCTAAAAGCAATCTGTTCAGGATTTGAGGAGACAACTGAGCCTGCTATTTGTTTGAGTGAAGGTATGTTGTCCTTTTCGTTTAAGTGTAGATTTTCTTCCTAGATCGCGCCTTACCATGGAGTGCT
This sequence comes from Triticum urartu, assembly GCF_003073215.2. NCBI lineage: Eukaryota > Viridiplantae > Streptophyta > Magnoliopsida > Poales > Poaceae > Triticum > Triticum urartu. Next base: position 246,822,857 of record NC_053025.1, read on the forward strand.
ATTTTCTTCTTTTCTGTTCACTATAGATGTTCAAACAAATGAGTGTTTGGAGAACCATGGAGGTTGCTGGGTCGACACGGCTAATAACGTCACTGCATGCAAGGTACAGTTTGAGCTCAGGATACCTCTGATATTTCATCTTCTCTCCTTCATTTATTCTTGTCTTGTAGGATAACTCTAATTCGCTGGATAACAAAATGTAGGATACCTTCCGTGGGCGTGTTTGTGAGTGCCCTATTGTCAAAGGTGTAAAATTCGTGGGGGATGGATATACCAACTGTGAAGGTACCATGAGAATTTAGTTATGTGATTGAATTTGCTAAAATGATTTCTGTAATGGGTGTTTTCATATTAATTACTACTGGAACAATGTGGTTGTTATAAAGTGTATTGGTTCACTTTTGCACACCATCCTATTATAAGAGTTGCGTCAATTCTTTGTAAGCTTAGTATTAACATTTTCTATTATCAGCTTCCGGTGTTGGTAGGTGTGAGATCAACAATGGAGGATGCTGGAAAGAAACTAAGAATGGGAAGACAATATCTGCCTGCTCGGTAAGTGGATGACTAGACATTATTATGAGGCTTACTAGTTTTAGTTGCGATTCTTTAGAAGAGCGAAAACTAAATTCAGAAAATCTGCAGCATGAAGAATCTGAAGGTTGCAAATGTCCACAAGGTTTCAAGGGCGATGGTGTAAAAAGCTGTGAAGGTACTTTATCATTATTTAGAAACTTAATTTTGCAAGACTTGGAACACAAAATTTGGTCTGAGCCCAAGCTAACCCTAGCAAAATTTGGCTAACCGATATTTTGGTCAAGGTTTTGGTTGCACATGTTTTGGCCAATGTTGGCAAGAAAAGTGAACTAGAATTGGCTAAGAGGGCATGGGCATGCCAAAATATTACTAGTAATCATCCAAACAAGAGCAAATTTTTTGGTTATGACCAAAACAATGGTATCGTGGTGTTTGGTCACCATCCACACATACCCTATTTCTTATCGAACACCAACACTTGAAAAGCCTGGCAGATCCGTATTGAATGCCATATCGATACTGATATTTACTGGATTGTGATACTATAATGCTGTGTCCTGGTATCGATATAAAAATAAAAATAAATTAACTTGGATACGTGCTGATGCATGTTAGATACGTGGTGGATACAGCTCAGACCAATAATAGTCCATAACTCACAAGGGTAATTTAACCATCATCCCCTGTAATCTTGTCTAGTGCATCACTTTCTTGACTCCCCTGCCCCTTCCTCTGTCCTGACCCCAGCCACCTTACTCTCCCTTTCGCCTCAGGCTAGTCATAGTGGGAGTAACTTAGCTAGTAACATAACACACCCCAAGACAAGTTTGCTTATGTGGCAGCTAGTTAATGAGGAGAGAGGTGCTTGGAGTAACATATTATGTTACCATCACATAGCGCTTCCCAAGAAAAGTTGAGTCTACAAGCTAATAAATGCAACCATATTTGATACTATTTCTATGACACTTTGCACTATGAAGGTAGTAAAGACTAGTATCATATGCATGACACTAGTCTAAGTTACTCCCCACTATGACTAGCGGTTTCGCCCCGACGCCTAGGTGGTGGTGCTGGCGACTAGTAGGCGGTTGTAAGCTCCTGCTCAGTGTTCCAACACGCTAGCACCAACTCTTCTTATCTTCTACGGGCAATGGTGGTGCCAGGAATTTACACTAAGGGCGGCAATCAAACAGACAACCCAGATGCGAGGTGACTGGGGGCCATACAATGCAACTTAGCTATGGCATATAATGGTTTTTTAATACTCTAGTTAAACATAACCACATATTGTCATTTTCTGAAAATGGTGTATCCTCATATCGGTATCACCCTGATACCATGAACGTGTATCCATGTCAGTTCTGCATAACTCAACATATTCTAGAGAAAACTAATAAATTGCTTTTAGTTGAGAAATTTATTCGGTCATTGGGGTTGTTTTATTGATATCACCTTGCGAGCAGAGTAATGATTCCAAAGTTTGATAACTTAAGGACTTCTGGAATTATTTTTTCTAAACTTCCTTTGATCCACCCTATGTGCAGATATTGATGAATGCAAAGCGAAATCTGCCTGTCAGTGCAATGGCTGCAGTTGCGAGAATACATGGGGAAGCTATGAATGCAGCTGTGGTGGTAACAACATGTTATACATGAGAGAGCAAGACACGTGCATCAGTGAGTAACCTAACCTGAGATTTCTCCTTAACTATCTTCTTATTTGTCTTGCAAGAACCAGTATACTACTCCCTCCGTCCCATCATATAAGTGTTTTTGACACTACACTGGTGTCAAAAACGCTCTTATATTATGGGACGGAGGGAGTACTATATTATTAGTTATAAGAAGCAAATTCACCTGTTCAGTTGAGCAAAATAGCTTCTTCTGTTTGAGATGGTTGAACTTATACTTTCCTGTTACTTGAGATGTTTGATATTATACTTAAGTTTAAATGATGAACTAGTTTTTTTCCAAGTCACCAGTAAGTTTGTGAAGATCAGGGATTGTGTTAGTTGCTCAATAAACGATGGCTACTGCCACAATGATTTTCCTTGATGTTTGTATATGGTGAATAAGCGATAGACCCAAAGTGGTCGGACCCTTCCCCGGACCCTGTGCAAGCGGGAGCTACATGCACTGGGCTGCCCTTTGTATATGGTGAATTATTACATGTTCTTTGTTTAGCCTTATCAATGTACTCCAGCAAGGGTATTAGTCAGATCACCGGCTTTATATTGCTGGGTACTGTAAGTGTAGTTTCTATTCACAGAAGCTGGCATAGTTGCAGTTTTAAGTATTGGCAAGTGAAGCAGCAGCTGCAGGGTGTGTTTACCGTAATCCGCACCACATTGATCTTGCACTCCATTTTGCTGCCTGAACACAAATGATACATGTGCATAAAAAACAGTTTTATGGATACCCTAGTTATACAGATATTCTGTTAACCTAATGTTGTCAGCAACTAAAATTGTGTCACAGTTTAATTTGATCACTTGTTTATATTGTTGTAGTCTAGTGCTAGTCTAATGCTGTTGATAAACTCGTTGCAGGCAAACAAGCTGCCTCCTCAGTCGGCTGGAGCTTCATGTGGGTTATTTTCTTCGGACTTGTATTTGCCGGGGTTGGAGCATATGCAGTTTACAAATACCGGCTACGGGTAAAACATCTCTACTCATCCTCGTAACGCTTGACATTTATTTATTTTCAAGTGGTCTTGGGTTGGACTTGAACCAGTCGGTTGTTGATAATAATACGTATTTGTGTGTGCTACCAGAGTTACATGGATTCGGAGATCCGCGCCATCATGGCTCAGTACATGCCTTTGGACAGCCAAGAAGGCGCAAACCAGCAACAGCATGTCGCGCATGCTGGTGATATCTGAGACCAGATGGCACTGCTTTTGCTGAGCAACACAGAAGCGTGCAGTGCAGCGTATGTATTATCATCGGTGGCGTCGGCTTTACAGCGCAAAGATACGGTTTGTACGCGAGGAGATTTGATGTATGATTCTAGGAAGTTACACTGTTGTGAACCTTCATTTTGTGAGACACGATGAACAGCATAGGCGGATATTGTCGCGGTTTACCCTACCACCTTTGTCGGCTCTAGTCTCGTTGCATACTACTGTACTACGCACGTGTCAACATCCTGTAAATACTTGGTGTTCAGACTACTTGCCCCTGTTATATCTGAATAAATCCGGAGCCTATAGGTGGTATACAATTATTTCCTTTTTTTTGTTTATCTGTGAGTGAGTAGAGCAATTGCCTTTTGCTTTTCGAAGTGGTCAAATCGCAGCATAAAACCTCGCGTTACATCGGCTGCAAGCTTAGGCAATCGTGGAACGTTTCCTTGCTCCTCTCGATAGGGATAGCTGATCTTGGTGTGTGGGGTGTCGAGGTAATATCTCGGTACTCATTAATTTTTTTTTTTGAGGATCATGATTATTTTGGTACTCGTAATAAAATGATTGTGTGCATTTCTAGTTGATGCAGAGGCCAGGAAATAAAATTTAGGTTCTTCTAGAAAGAGTATTGACTCCGAAGGCACCCTAGCTGCCAACAACCTCGACTCCCTCCTTTCTCGACCCTCCTTGCTGGAGGTGGCCTCCATGGCCGGTTGGCCAGCGGCGGCGAGCCACCTCACTATGCTTGCGCCATCCCTTCTCCTAACCCTCCTTTCTCAATCTGGCATGTGGTTCGTGATCTGCTAGTGCCAGTGCTGCTCTTCAATGGCAGTTTGGCCCGGTCGGCTCGCGCAGCTCCTCCGTGATGCAGGGTTGTGCCCGTCCATAGCCTGGCCACAGGCCGACGCGTCCAAACGGATTGCCCCTGATTCGATCCGACGCGACATGCACGATTTGTGTGGATCCTTTTACACGTTGGTGCCTGGCCAGTCTGTGGCCTTGGGCCTGCTACTGCGGCGGTCAAGCTGTGGAAGCCATGCGATGGATCAGCGACATACTCCCTTCGTTTCAAATTACTCGTCACAAAAATGAACGTATCTAAAATTAAAATACATCTAAATATATCTATACATGCGACAAGTAATTCAGAATGCGACAAGTAATTCAGAACGGAGGGAGTACATCCTACAGTCGGCTCTCTAGCGGCGGATAGCGATGGCCATAGAATTCTTCACCTTCCTCCTCCAGCCTCCTCTAGATCTCCTCCTCCAGACCTCTATGTCCTCCTCCTCTAGATCTCCTCCTCCAGCCGCCTCCCTCCTTCAACCCATCCGGTAGCTCCCGCAAGCAGCAGGAGGGAAAACCTAGCCGTCGCTGAGGCCTTCCCTTCTTTGTCCTCCTCCCTCGCCGCAACTAGAGGGCGCGATTGGGCGAAGCCCTACCGCGGCGGCGGGGATCCATCGTTCTTTCTCGCGGTGGACTCGGCGCGGGCTGGGGTGCGGCGCCGGCGGCGTGTGTAGGAGCAAGGCATCGACCGCGGCGTGGCGGGTGTGCATCGGGCAACGTGGGGTGGAGTGTGCTCGAGGATCAGCGGCGGTGGCTTCGCGGCGACATCTTGACAATGGAGGATGCTCCTCGCGGCGGTACTGGCATGTCTCCCTGCCCGGCGTGGCCTTCTGACGACGCGGCGGGGGATGTCAGGGCGGCGGCCTTGGGCGGTGGAGCTAGTGGTGGCCTTCTCGTCATAGTGATGGGAGGTCAAGGACGGCTCACCATGGGGCATCACACGAGGGATTAAGGACCTAGTGTCCGGATCTGACGGCCGTGATGGCGGTTGCTGTTGTATGGGCGATGACAACAACTGACGCAACGGTGGGTGCTTCTTGTAGCACCCGAAATCGGGGTGGCGACCCCTCTTCTTCGACGGCGGCGGACTCTGTGGTCGTGCGGATGGTGCGAAGTCTGGATCCCAAGGTGGTGACGGCCTTCCGAGGCTGGTAGTGGTATGTGAGGTTGTATGGTCCCTTCCATCAACTGATCGGGTTCGATGCGACTCGGCAGGTGTCACATGTGTCTCTTTCGGAGTCGTTGGGCAGTGCCTGTCGCCGACAAGTGAAGCCTCCGGCGGATGCGCCACCGGCAGATGCTACGCACGACATCTCATGTGGGGACGTCAAGTTATGCCTGGTGGAGTTACTGCCACGGGGCATGCAACCTCGGGTTTTCTTTTCACTTTATTTCCGAGTCGATGTTGTTCGGCTACTGAATTTTGCATTCTTAATAATATATGGTTGTATGCATCGTCTCGATGCAGAGGCCGGGGGTTATCCTCCTTTTTGAAAAGAGCATAAAGTTCTTCGCATGGGTTCATCTTTCCAGATCTCGTGGTTGTTGCCGACGACTCGTACTGGTGATGTTGTGCGATGTAGCCGGAAGGCTCCTTTGTGGTCTTTAGCAGATCTCACTTCGGCCAGTTTGTCTTCGGCAATGAGATGTAATCTAGGGATGATGGCTTGACGCAGAAGGTATGGTTGCGCAACGGCGATGCTGGATTTCTAGCGCGGTGCATGTAGTTGCCGAGATCATGAAAAAGTGATGGGAACAACACATAATTGACTTCGATTTGGTGGTGCTTCTCGAGTACCCAGTTTTAAACTCCGGGATGAAAACGCTAGGTCTGACACGAGGTTATACCTGCCGATGACGATGTTTTTGTGTCGTTATCTTGTCGAAGGCATTGCACCGATGTGCTCTGGACTCGTTCTTCATAGTGAAAACCTAGATTTTGGCACTTGGTTGTTGAATCCGCTGATGATGAGGCTTGAGCGTCATTTCTTCCTGAAGGCTTTGTTGTTGAAGGACCTTGTTGCCTTTTGTGGTGTCAAGAGATGATTGATGTGAATATGGTCGCTGTTATAGTTTATCGATCGTTGTTTTGATCGCTTTGGAGGTTTTATTTTTATCACTTAGGCATAACTTTGATTCTGTATGACTTTGCTATTTGCCAACGTCTTTAGTTTGTGTGTATGCATTGATATTGACTGTGTGCATCGTAGCTATGTAGAGATGGATTGTTTGCTTAATGTGTTTTTGTTCACTTGATGCTTTATTCTAAGTCAATAAAATCCATCATTTATAAAAAAAGACAGGGGTTTGAGGAGCCATGAAAAGAATGAAGAGCCATTGCAGCATGGGAGGGTTGAGCAAAACGTAGAGTTCGTTCGGAAAGGGCGGGGGAGTGGGAGACAACAAAGAGCGAGCGTGTGCAGCCTTATCATCATAGGAAAGAGTATAGGCAGCATGACAGCGTGCGGTGTGCCAACTATTTCTTTGGTAGTTTCGTTCTTTTGAGGGAGGGAGAGCTGCTCGATGGATTTTTCTTGTGCTCTTTCGATGCGCTTTGTGTGTGTGTGAGAGAGAGAATCTCACACCTGCTATGATTGTTCACGGCCGAGTGAAGTTCCCAGACAATCAATCCTTTCTGGTCATTTTTGGGAGTGATGCCTAATGAGTACTGGTTCAGCGTGTTGTTGCTACGCCTGGCTGCTCTCTCTCAGCTCACTCATCACTCACGGACAGAGATAGAAGAAAGAAGACACGGTCCGGCCGGCACACGAACCCTCAATCTTCTCTTTGTATTCACAGGCTACATACTCGACAACTTCGTGCTTTACATCAGCGATTAGCAAAGGGATTTATAACCAAGCTGGCTGCACACGACGCAACCCACCCGCCCTACTACCTGGGCACGATCCGCATGCTCCGTTGCTCCCGCACGACGCGCTCAGACACGATCGACACGGCCGGCTCAGCTGCTGGATCGTGGATCTCCCGCCTAACTCGCTACAACACACACTCACGCACACTCATACGCATGCGCACACACGCGCCACGGCCGTACACGTAGACATGGCTTATAGCTAACATTCTCTCCTTAAGCCATGACTGCGTTGCCCATCCTGACGCACAGAACACCGGCTCCTCCTCGACGCAGGGGACGCCCTTCTTCATCTCGGGCGACACACGCCACAGCTTTTCTTCTCGGCACACTGATGCCGCCGGTTGCAACTACGGCCGATTTCTTCAAGCACAAACTCAAGCCACATCTGTTACAACGTGTATACGGGAGGTTCTTATACCCTAGGGTGTGCCAGGGCACGTACCTTACGCCCTAGTTTATGCCGAACGCCTGGTCTGGCCCGCTCTGCCCATTCCTGCGACATGCACACACACGTTCGGGTCGTCCCATCCATCCCGCGCGCACCCGACGCGCCCGACGAACCCGACACCATCAGTGTGTCTCGCACGTCCCGCGCGCATCCGACGAGCTCGACCATACCACGCGACGTGGCTTATTCCAACACACATCCCCTAAGCCATGACCTAAAGGAGTCTGTGTCGTCGATGTTGGCGCTGGCCAAGAGAGCCTGCTCCGTCGCCGGTCCTTTTCACAGTTGCGGGCACTCGCGCCAGAAGTGTCCGTGCTCCCCGCACTTGTAGCAGCGCCTGCGCCTGTTGCCGCCGCTCCCCGATGTCACGCTGCGCCCGTCGTCGCGCGGACCTGATCGGCACCGACGAACCTCACCTTCAGGGAGTCCCATACCTCTCTGACGGTGAGCTTCGTCGACACCTGCAGCAGCACATCCTCTGACAACGCCCCGAGAAGCAACGCGCGCGCCATCTTGTCCTTTCGCGTGTTCACCGTCGCGTCGCCCGGCGCCACCGTCTCCCATACGGTGTGGACGTCGAGGATCGCCTGCGCCTTGATGGCCCAGACCGTGTAGTTGTCCGCGGTCAGCATCGGCATCGTCATCGTTGCCGATCCGCCCGCGCCGCCACCGTGTGGGACGAGCGCCATGGTCGCCGGTAATCGCCCGAACCGAAGCTCTGATACCAATTGTTGTTGCCACGTCTGGCTGCTCTCTCTCTCTCTTAACTCACTCACGGACAAAGGTAGGAGAAAAAAGACATGAGACAAAATTTTCTGGCCGGCGCATGAACACCGCCACGGGCGCATGAACAACCCAATCTTCTCTTTGTGTTCACAGGCTACATGCTCGGCAACTCCGTGCTTTACATCAGCGATTAGCAAAGGGATTTATAACCAAGCTGGCTGCACACGACGCAACCCACCCGCCCCACTACCTGGGCACGATCCGCATGCTCCGTCGCTCCCGCACGACGCGCTCAGACGCGATCGGCACGGCCGGCTCAGCTGCTGGATCGTGGATCTCCCGCCTAACTCGCTAACAGCACACACTCACGCACACTCATACGCATGCACCGCACACACGCGCCACGGCCGTACACGCAGACATGGCTTATGGCTAACACAGCGTGGCTGGGTCTACAACCCAGCTAAGCTAGCTCCACCTCCATGATGCAGTTTGGTCGTTGCAGGCTCTCGTGGAAAGAAGGATGGCCTGTGTCGACCTGAATACGCCCATGTGCACTCTGTATTCTGTAATGCAAGCGTCCAGTCACCATGATGGTGAGGTTTTTGGAGATGGATCCATACGGAATCGGTGGCGGTTCCTGGCGAGTTTTCATAGCCTCACAGGCACAGGCAGGTGGCCCCCAACAACAGCATCCTAGAACAGTCAAACACCTTTCCCTGCCTGCACTGCATTCTACTCCTACTATGGGGGCAGGTGGAGGTAGGGTCCCGCGCATGAATGCAGCCATGGTCATGGGCATGGGCATGGGCATGGAGCTCTCTCTCGATCCTCGATCGCGTCTGGTCCTTCCTTGGTCGATGCCGCCAGAGCCAGCAGCCACTGCGCGCAAACTGTTGTACGTAGTGTGGCGAGCGAGCGAGATGCGGCAGCGCAAATGAATGCGTATTGATGGCGGCAATCAAGACTCCCCCGCTGCCGCCTCCTGTCATGCCCCAGGTGCCATTAAGTGCGGACGGGGACAAACGGCCGCAGCAGCCAGCACCAATACCCTCCTCCCTTCCTCGCGTCTCGCGCCGCCCTGCCTGCCTGCCGCCTCGTCTCCCTCCCTTGGCTACTTGGCTTGGCTTCCCTCGCGTCTCCTCTTCTCTTTCCTCCCGCTTCCGACTTCCGAGCGCCACTTGGGTTGGTACGCGTCGAGTTTTGAGCGACGCGCCTGACCTACGCGCGCGCCCGTGGCCGGGAGACCGCGGGAACACATGTACTCCATCCGTTTTGAATCACTTGTCGCAGTTATGGATATATTTAGATGTATTTTAATTTCAGATATATTCATTTTTGTGACGAGTAATTTGGAACGAGATACATAGATGCCTCCGTAGTCTGTAACGGACGAGACACACAAAGCATGTGCTTACGATCATGCTTCTTTTTTCTTTTAATTTTTAAGAATGACTCCATGGTTGTAGCCAAAGTTTGTTTTAAACCTTGATTTTACATGTACAGCTGCTCGAAATTGAACCTTAAGGATGTGTCATAAAATGGAATTGTTCTATTTTGAAGGAACTGGTCGATTTCATTCATGTGTTTGGTAGGAGCAAAAAAGTAAAATGGATTGATTTCGTTCCAGTGTTTGGTTTGAAAGCATGAAATGAAATATGAAATATTGAAAATTCAAAATTTCAACAATATTTCATTTGTACTTTCAAGAAAAAACAACATAACAATAGATATTGACGTAGAACGCAACTTTCAACCACAATATCATAAGGATATCTCCAACGGTGACCCGTAAATTTCCTCTCGCATCTATGCATGGACGGGAGGGGGCAGTCCGCACACAAGGATGCGGGAGGCGGCCATCCAACGCCGTCCACGTACATTTTAACCCGCATTTGAACTAACCGGATGAAATTCATACAAACCGCCCGACATTCATCATAGCTCGGATAGAAAATAGCACAAATCATCCATACATAGAATGCAAATTAAGGCTAGTACAATAATGTCTTGAATTCGACTAGATTAACCTGATAACCAACAAGCTCTTTATTAACGGATCATGCCCTTCCACACATGCTCCCCCTTCAGCTTCATCCAACCGTGTGTGTACGTAAATGGTCGTCCCTCTGTCTTGTGGTTCATCACGGCAGTGCGTGCGGGCTACATAATCTGTAGACCAACATTGAGTGAACGAATCAACAAGTGGAATAAGACGAAGCAAAACTTACAATCTCGTTCTCTGTCGCGTGCAATGGTTACCTTGCCTCGAGCTGACGAACCATGTGTACAAAACTTGGTGACGCTGGTCTAGATAGAGTACCAACGATAGGACAACGATCCCACATTTTGTTCTTAAATGGTGTACATGTCGTAGGGCGCAATGTGCTTTCGTGCGTGAAATGATTCATGCACTTGTTGCCAGAAGGTCCCCCTCTATTCATCTTTCGATGCTTTGTGCTCCGGGCTCAGAATGTTTTGATAGCCCACGAGTATAGGGGGTCGTTTGTAACCTTTTTCGATAAGTAAGAGTGTCGAACCTAATGAGGAGCTAAAGGTAGGATTATGTTCTTTTCAAGTTCTGTCGACCACCGATACAACTCTGTGCACACCAATGTTTGCTTTACCTAGAAACAAGAAATAAAACTACTTTGCAAGAATAAAGATAATTGGTTTATTAGAGAGCTTTTGTGGAACAATGAGAAAGATTGTCCCTAGGTAATTGAATATAACACAATAGATACTTATTATATGCAATGAGAGAGATAGGGAGGGGCATACACTAACACACTTTTCGTACTTGGATCATATGCACTTATGATTGGAACTCTAGCAAGCATCCACAACTACTAAAGTTCATTAAGGTAAACATGACCATAGCATTAAGTAACAAGTCCCCTTTACCCGCATACGAACAACCCCTTTATTTGGGTTTAAGCTTCTGTAACTCTCACGAAGCACTATAAGTAAATCATGAACGTATTGCAAGACCCTACAACGGGAATTCCCACATGTGTGCGCGGTACGGAAGGCACCATAGTAACGTACAACTCATATCAATCACACCAATCCACAATTAACCCATAGGACAAAAGAAGTCTACTCAAGCATCATTGGATAATAATATGTGCCATAAAGCACCATGTTCAAGTAGAGATTATAGCGGGAAAAGAGAGGTTACACCACTATAAGGAGAGGGAGAGAGTTAGTCATGACGGCAACGAAGTTGGTGTAGACCGCCATCATGATGGTTCCCCCGGCGGCACTCCGGCGCCACCGGGAGAGAGGGGGGATGAAAGGATCGAGATGGACCTAGAGGGGGGGGGGGGAATAGGTATAATTATAAATTTTAATTGTTACTTAGAAATTTTAGGTAATAATGCGGAATATGAAAGTGATCCTAACAATTGCAAGTATGATGCTAAGAGCTAAGCAACGTAAAAAAGTAACACAAGTATGTGAGTAAGCAAGCACAATATGATATAATTAAAGACTAAGAGACACGTAACCACCAGTAGAAAGTTAGGGTTAGGAATAACCGCAACTTCGAGAGACGAGGATGTATGCAGATGTTCACTTCCTTGGAGGGAAGCTACGTCACCGTTAGAGAGGTGGATGTTACCACGAAGGCACACCAACACCACGAAGGCTCACCCTATTCTCCGTTTGAGACAACACCACGAAGGCGGTTCTCAACCACTAGTGGTAGACCTTGGGGCGGTCTCCAAACCCTCACAAACTTTCCAGGGGAGATCACAATGGTCGATTCCTCGCCGGAGCACTCCTACCGCCTAGGAGTCTCTAGCCTCCAAGAGTAACAAGATGCACCACAAAACAAGGGGGAATCAACTTTCGCTTTGGTGAATGTGTAGATCAAGCACTTCTCCTTTGCTTCCTAAAAGATCAAGAGCTTTGGGTGGCTAAGGAGGGAGATCTCCAAGAAATCGAGGTCTGAAAATGGAGGTGAGAGAAATGGAGTCGTCAAGTTCTTCATGAGGAAGAAGAAGACTATTTATAGGTGGGGATGGAATCTGGCTGTTGGAGGCAACTACGTATTCCGGAAGTTCCGGCCACGCACGGAAGTTTCGGACCCCGAAAGTTCCGGCCAGGTTCCGGGCTACACAGAGAGTTTGCATCCACTCTATAGTACCCTGGAAGCTGTTAAAACAGGTGACGGAAGTTCGGCGCCCGAAAGTTCCGGCCGTCCCAAATGTTTCGGGGGACGGAAGTTCTGACCAGGGTCCGGCAAGGTTCCTGGCTACACAGAGAGATTGCACAAAAGAGCAGTTTCTCTGGGTACCCCATAAGCTTCCCAGACCCCTTCCGGACCTTCCTGCCTGAACATAAGCTTTTCTCTGTGAGATTTTTCAGATCCGTGTGAGAGGACAAGTTGATTCCCAGATCTTTTTATGATGCACCCCCTCTTAATAGTGCGGCTGCCCTAAGGACTCAAGAAACAAGAAAACACTATGGTACTCCACTTTTCTTGGGCACTCCGCTTTTCCTTTTTCCAATAAGAGAGGAAATAACCATCCATGCTTCACTTTAACTTAACCAGTGTTACACTAGAGCATGTGGTTAGAAACACAAATGAAGTTGTCATAGATGTCAAAAACAATTTAGTGCAACAATGCACTTTCACCCCCCCTTTTTGACATAGATGACAACAATGCTTGAGAGGGTAATCACATAAAGCATATAAGATATAAAGCAGTTTTAATGAGAGGTAGATACACCCCCACAACACATGCCTTATTTTAGGATTGCATTTGAGTTAAATGACATGGTTAGAAGAAACTCCCCTATCACTGTGCATACCCACACAAGAATGATATATCGACATGGAACGTTTTACTAACCTTGTTTTTCATAGCGATGAGACAAATATGGATATATCATTGCCTAATAGATGTCTCTCACAATATGAGAATATAGAATATGGCATGTAACCCACTTGCCATAAAATGCTCACACAAAGATAGATAGTTAACGAAACAAAATTGGTTCGAATAACAAGATAAGATCCAAATAGGAGCAAATAAGAGCAAGGGTTCAACGGTTCACCAAGCAACATAAAATAGGCAGATGAGAAAGATAAACGATAAGCCTAACAAGCACCACAACATCTCCCCCTGTTGTCACCAAGATGGCAAAAAGGAAAGGTGGAGCCAACCACAAACATCCCCTAGGAAAATGATGCAGAGGGGGCGTCAGATGACTCTCCAAAAGACCCTGGGCCGTGAGGGCGGCGAGAAGAGGCTTCATCTCCGGCTTCAACATAAAATAGAGCAAACTTGGTTTGGTATTTCTCAAAAGGAGTCACATTAGACTCGGAACCGTGAGCAAGGTCCATACCAGATGCACGCAGATCATCCTTAAGAGCCTTCATGCCCTGCTTCCTAGACTTGTGCTCCTCCCACTGCTTCTTGTGCATATCTTGCTACAAACAAAACATGTTCTTGAGAAGACGCCAAAGTTTGTTGCTCCTCCTTGACCTGGAGTCACTAGGCTCCCCACGATGAAAAACATGAGAGCGAGGGCGAAGCTCAAAGTAGTGTGGATCTCCAGCATGTAGCTCCTCTTCCTCACCATCATTTCCCTCATTAGCAGTTGCCTTACCCTTCTTAACCAACAAGCTAACACTGGAGTGAACAGACAGACACCGCCCCGCAAATGCATCAGGAGCAATCTCAGCAATCAAGGTAGTAATATAGGGAGCATAGATTGGAGCCTTGCGGTTCATCACCACACTGTACATTTCATGCCCAAAAAAGTTCATCACATCAATGGGGCCCTGCTCGGAGTTGTGACAAGTGTAGTGAAGAAGGTTGATGAGGTGGCCGCGAATCTTATTTTTGTCACCCACTTTGACAGCAAGAATTTCCCGAAAGATCCGGTGCATGGTATCATAGAAAGGTAGAAGATCACCAACAGAGCCAACCTTTCCGGATGGAGGATATAAATCAACCAAGTGAAGGGCCTGATAGACCCCTTTGTCATGGATTTTGTAGCCACGGTCAACAATAGTGTCAGTATACTCATATCCCAACAGGCTGGCCAGCTCGAAGAACAGAGCAGAACACTTCTCCTCACCGCTCATCCAAGTAAGAGTGCACTGCATATTAGTCCCAAAATGCAGTGGCATAGAACTAAGCCACAAGAGGTGGTGACACATCATGTTGAAAGCGCATAAGCGAAAGATGGTTGAGCTTGACACACATGCTATGTATCCCATCAAAGTAAAAAGAATTTGTGGGAGTCTTGTCAAAGTGAGCAATGTTGATACACTTCTGAATGACACACTTGTTGACAAACTGAGTAAAGATCTCCTCATAGTTGCGTTGCTGGAATAGTGTCCAAAACTTGGGATCAGCCACATGGTCACTGTCATGGTGATAAGGATTGACTCAGCGAAGAGTAATCCACCCAAGTGCAGGCATTTCCCTCATTGTGACCGGCTCAGGAGGAGGAGGAGGAGGTTGAACATTTGCGGCCTTGGCCTTCTTGGAAGTTAGTCTTCCGCTTCTTGGAGTGAACGGGAGTAGCAGGATGAGATGCACTGTCTTCAGCCTCAGCATCTTCCTCAGGATGGCAGTCAAACATGTTCTCACGCCCCAAAACAAGAGCCTTTGTCTTCTTGACCCGTTCTTTGGATTTCCATTCATACACCTTGGATGGGTGAGCACGTGAGCCAGACCCTCCTACTGACAGAGATGAGAGAAAGAGCAACGGGATAGAATAAGTACACAAGATTCAAAACAGAAAATCAAAGAATCACATTATACAAAAAATACGGCAGAACTCTGCTTAGGCTGGAAGTTCCGCGGGGGGGGGGGGGGGGGGGGGGGGGGGGCTGGATGTTCCGGCAGCCGGAAGTTCCGGGGAGCCCGGAAGTTCTGGCCGATGGAAGTACCAGCCCTGGCCCGAACGTGGAAACCCTAGCGAGGCCGGAAGTTCTGGGCACCGGCATGGTCACAGGGCTCCTTCCAAATCTGAGGAGGGGACATGCATATATCATATAATGGATGAGAGGGAGATCTAAAGTGGATGCAGGACTTCGAGATTTGATGCTTGTGTTTATCCTACTACCATAAGCGTGATCTACAATCCCTAGGAGAATCCAGAGAGAGAGAGAGAGAGCAGAGGAATGCTTAGGTTACCTTACTCCATGGAGATGGTGGAGAGCACAGATGCCCCCCAAACACGATGAAGGGAAGAAGGGGGCGGAGGTTCCGAGGACCCGCAGCTCACCCGGAACTCGTCGATGGGTGAGGGGCACCGCAGGGAGAGAGCAGAGGGGGGAACGATGGAAAGGGGGAAGAATACCCCTTTGTCATCCCCTGCCACATTATGTGCCCCAAACCCGCGACGCCCGGAAGTTCCGGGATATCCAGAGAGAATACGGTCTCTGTGAACTCCTGAGAACTAGAGGGAGGGAGTCCGAAAGCTCCCAAGACCACCACACACAAAATCAACATTTATGTGGTTGGATTAAAGCTTCTGAACCAGTAACCAGAAAAATATCAGAGGGTTGCGAGATGAGAGAGATGCTTGGGTAGAACCTGATCTATGGGCAACACAATCGACAACACTCAAGAGCAACAACGAGAAAACTCAACCAGAGAGAAAGCACCGAACAAAAACACCAAAGGGGATGAAGAATAAGTCCAAACTCTCGAAGAGAGGGCGATGGACGAGTCCACCATGTTTGAGTATATGTGACTTGGCACTGCGAAGATTTTAACCTTGAGCCCAACATCACAACTCCATCATTTAAAGTACTAAGTCACAAAAGCACTACTAGGAAAAGGCCTACTAATGGCGCACCTAATTTGGCCATTAATGGCGCATTAGTGGTGCGCCATTAGTGCCACGCCATTAGTATATTTTACTAATGGCGCACCACAGGTGCGCCATTAGTATCTGGTATACTAATGGCGCACCTCAGATGCGCCATTAGTATATACAACAGTGCGCCATTAGTATGCCTCCCAGGGGGCCATGTATACCCAGGTGCTTTGGCATACTAATGGCGCACAACAACAAGATGCGCCATTAGTAACTTCGGCATACTAATGGCGCACTGTTTAATGATGCGCCATTAGTATCCTTTGGCATACTAATGGCGCACTGTGATGTGATGCGCCATTAGTATGAATATTAGTTTTTTTAATTTTCTGTTTTTTGCACAGGTTACAAAATGTATAATTGGACAAAATATAGACAGCACACATCAACAACAGATTCATCGAATACAATAGAAGATTAGTCTCTGAATACAATTCATCATATTAGTCTCCGAATACAATTCATCATATTAGTCTCCGAATTGAAAAGACCGAACAAAGATAGAACATTATATTACAAGTCTCGAGACCACGAGTAGCGAGTTTGTCTTCACATTACAAGTCGATATCGATCATCTAAACTACCATCACATAGAAGAGAGCTGCGGTCATCACGATGAGCATCATCACGATGAAACTCGTCTTCATCCGGTTCCTCCAGCGCTCCCTCCCCTCTCCCGCTAGATAGCGGGCGTATCTAGATTCGGCCTCGGCCCTAGTGGTGTACCCTTTGTAACTGTTACCGCTGAATCGGTGAACCTGTCTCCGACACTCCTCCCAGTCGTCGTAGACTCCGGGAACCTTACCCTTGTACACGACATATGACGGCATCGCTATGCAGTAGCCAAACGAAACGTTAGTACCAATTCACAGACAATACATAAGCAATATATAAGTATGCAACAGAACGATCGGAAGAGAAAAGCAAGACATTAATAGCATCGATTACATCTAAGTTGAACGACTCTCGAAACCAAAGAGACATACTACAAGTTCATTAAAGTTTAATTACAACATGAGCCAATCGATGTTTTAGAACTAGACACAGCATCACTGCTTTCGACTCGACTCAAGGGACCGGAGTGTGGATGAAGCCGCCGTCTATCGTGGGAGTCATGAAATAACGGTCATTGTCAGCCTGCATTTGTAGCATTGTGTCGATGTCACTGTTGGACGGTTGATTTCTGAGGTAGAACTGCCCCGAGGTACGAAGGACATCTTGATGGATGATTTACGCAAACTCCGACTGGATGCGAAAGAATTCTTGTCTAATGTCCGCGTCCTGGATTGCCGACACGCTCGCGGCCCAATCTTTGAGTTTACTCGGTAGCAGAAGTTGATGATGGTCCCATACGATCGCCCGCATGTGATGGATGGCGTAGTAGGCACCCTTCTTGTAGCGACCTGACCCGAATGGATCACGTCTACTGTCCTACGGTGTCATCCCTGGATCAGTAATGCTGACACCACACAGTACATCGAGGTTTTATAGCAGAGTTGCAATCACACACTTATTACATCGATGGCTCAAAAAGAACTTATTACAATAAATATGGCTGAAGGCCATCTAATATCGATAACAGCGGAAGACTCGGAAGATAAATGGGTCCATCAACTCCAACGGCATCACTGAGTATAGAACCACGACCTAAAATACCTCAATCGTCGTCTGAAAAGTCTGCAACATGAGAAGTTGCAGCCCGAAAACGGGTCAGCACATGGAATATGCTGGCAAAGTAACACATAGAGAGTAATGGAATGAAACAGCTATACTATATGCATATATGGCTGGTGGAAAGCTCTATGGTTACAGTTTTGCGTAAAGCCAGTTTTTCCCTACTGCAAAGGAATAAGTTTATTTAACTACCATGGTGGTTGTGAAACATTGAGAATGGTTGACAGCATTCTCAATCCCAATTAAAAATAATTAAAACCCAATAACATTAATTAGAGGTAACATGTTGAGATTCACATGATATTCAAGTACTAGATACTCAAGTTGTCCATAACCGGGGACACGGCTAATCATGATTAGTTTGTACACTCTGCAGAGGTTTGCGCACTTTTCCCCACATGACTCGATCGCCTCCGTTTGTTTTCTCGCACTACATGGTGTTTGAGAAACGGATGACCGAGACATAGTCTTTCAGAAGCACTAGCACCTTACTTGTGGGGTAGACCGGTACACCTACATCCCCTACATCTGCTAGTCCACCCCGTAAGAGTTCGCACAACTTAGTCAACTATGCCAGAGCCCATAGTAGCATGTGGCTGCACACGGAAGTTTCTAGCATGAAAGATCTTATGATCCCTTTGAGCCTGGGTGGCGGTCCGAAAAAAACAGGCAAGTCCTGATAGACATCAGGTGCCTCAATCCACCCAGATGTGTGTTTAAGTTGCCACCTTAGATAAACCATTAAAATTATCAATCTCACATCTGTCATGGATATCACTCACCCAATCCACGTCTACTGGCATAGCATGGCATAATAAGCAAACGTAGAAGTAACTCCCAAAGGTTTCATAATAATACAGGTAATAGGTACTACCTCATCTACTTCCCATCCCACAATTTAATTAGATCCTAATCATGCAATGTGTGAGGATTGATCTAATGCAATAAAACATGGGTTGTAGAAAAGGTATGATCAAAGTGTTACTTGCCTTGCTGATGATCCGCGAGTCCTAGGGTTTCGAAGTAACAAGCAGCGCAATCCGGGTAATCTATCGCAGACAAACAACAAGCATACAATAAGTACTCATCTAATGCACAGGTAAAACTCGAACAAGAGATCGAACCAAGTAGTTCAACTTAAGAACTCCGGTTGCAAAGAAAGAACGAAAAACAAACGGCGGAAGAAAACAACTCAGTTCTAGCAAGTTGAATCTAGGTCAAAATTTTACTGTAGCAAAAGCTTGTTCAAGTTGATTAGACGGAACGGCGGTTTCGAGACGAAACTCCAGGCGCTTGAATCACCTGATTTCGATAAACGAGCGAAAAGAAAGACTAGAAAGAAGATCGGATCTGAGATCGCGATCGCGGAATAAATCCGACGAAAAGAAAAAGAAGAACGGTTAAACGAACGGACGTCGTTAACCTAGAAGAATCCGGTGATCACGTTCGTTAGGACGAACGGTCCGGCGAACGGTCCAAAGGCAACTAAATCGGAGAAGAAAACGAATCCGATCTAGGGTTTCGGAGAAGAAAACCGATCGAAAAACCGATCTAGAAAACCGGAACGGTTTAGAGAAGAAAAGAATTGGAACGATTAGAAGAAAACGATCCGAGAAAAAGAATAGATGTAGCACGGGGCTACCTCCGGCGAGGTCTCCGGCGAGGGCTCCAGCGGCGTGGGGCGTGGGGCGGCGGCGGCAAGGTGCGGCGGCGGCGCGGGTGTGGTGGAGCTCTAGGCTTTGGGTTTGATGATTTAGAGGGGGGGGTGCTTGGGTATTTATATTGGGGAGGGGGGAGTTTACTTGGGGTAGGGGACAAGAATTAGAATAGGAATAGGAAAAGAAAAAAAAGGAAAGGAAAAGATCTAGAAATAGAAAAGGAATATACGGAAGTAGGACAAAAGTCCTACTAGGATTCGGTAGAAACAAGAGGCGGCGGCGGCCTCCTGCGCGTGCGCATGGCGCGCGGCTAGCGATGGCCTTGGCCGACTGGGCCTTTGGCCCAAGGCGCTGGACTTTGATTTTTTTTAAACGGTTCCGCGCTCGGAAAAACACAGAAAAACAAAATCTACCGGACTCCAAAACTAATAAAGTAAATTTTCCTCGACTCCTAAAAATGAGCCGAACAAAATGAACTTTTCTCCGGACCTAAAATGCAATTTTTGAAAACGCGCATTTTTCCCTATCCAAATAAAATGCAAATAAACACCGGAAAACAAAAATTGATCTATTTATTATATCTTCATTTTTCCTAAATTTGGGAAAGTCATATTATTCCCTCTCTCATATATTTTGACACCGGAAAAATTATTGAAGATAAAATAAATAAATAAAATGATCCTATTTTCAAAATTCGAGAAAACTCTCAAATATGAAAATAACGAAATCTCCAACTCTCTCCGAGGGTCCTTGAGTTGCGTGAAATTTCTAGGATCAACCAAAATGCAAGAAAAATATGGTATGCATGATGATCTAGTGTATAACATTCCAAATTGAAAATTTGGGATGTTACACTTCTGACCGCCAGGCGGCTGCTTGACGCAGCAGAACGTCGTATTGTGGGAGAACACGTGCTTGCCGTACTTACGAATAGGCCTGGTGAAGGTGCCTCCAGATTTGACATAGCCGGGGAGAACATCATCAAGAACCTTCTTGGCATTTGTGTAGTCTACGTTCGACTGACGGTCCGGGTCGAAATACGTGGCCTTGGAATATTTGGGGCTTAGGAGGATGAGCGTGCAATGTGTGTCACTGCAGAAAACACGGAATGTTAAAAGAAAAACGATCGAAATCTAAGAATTCATATGTTACGGGGCGGTTGAGGGGAGGACTTACTCGGGAAAGTAAGGCACGAGGAAGTTATCCTTATCTTGGTTTGCCAGAATGACGCCTTCGAGGTAAGAAGTCGCGACTTGCCGGTCCCCAGCGCTGCCCAAGATCTTGGCACGCATGTAGAAGGGGTCGACTATCACGATGTCCGGGGTCTTGTCGTGAATGATCCGCATCTCCATACTCAGCGAAAATAGCCAAACGAAGGTGTAGTGCAGCGGATGAAGGTTCAACATAGCGTGGATGTCATCAAACCGCAGGACGATCGTACCCCCGATGGAGTTATCCACAAAGCCCTTGCCCTCTGGCACCTTGGCCGCGAAAACCGGGTATGCCACATCCTTCTCTCCGAGACGCCGCTTCTCCAAAGAAAGAACACTGTCATGCAGACTCCGCATAGCACCGGTTGCAGCATCGAGCATATTTCTCGGTAGCATCGGCCTACCCGCCACATGCACCCTCCTCGAGATATCCTCAGGTGAAGGTGGCCCGTCCTGAGCATGGATCGTACTCGGTGCCGGCTGGCTCGCACCCTTGTTAGTCTTTCTTTTGCGTGCCTTCTTCTTCTCCTGTAATGGGACCGAGTTCTGCTCACAGACTGCCTTCTTGAGTGTGTTGGGGCTGATAATATTTCGCACCTCACCTATCTGAGGCTCGATGAAGTCGGCAGCTGGAGGCGTCTCCTGAGAGCTGAACGGCAGACGACACGTGTTGCAACTTGGCTTCTCCGCGGTACCAGCTAGATCGCGCACATATTTTGTTGGGTTGGGTTCTTGAGAAGGAGGCCCCATGAAGTCGCCACCGTACCCATGATCGGCAAAGTACTGATCGACGTTGGCAAATGTATCATCGTCGTCGTCGTTCTGATCCTGTGCCATATGCATGTTTGGATCCAGTGGCATAGGGATGTCTGGCACCGTTGCGGCGGTCTTGCCATGGGGCCGACTTGGCGCCGGCACGACTGGCGGTGTTGTCTTTGGGGTGGTGTCCCCCGCCCCCAAACGAATCTGGCTCTTCGGCCAAAGCAGGAGCCAGCTCAGGCAGGCGCTGAGGGTCATCACGTCATCATTGTCGGCCCCGACGGGTCGAATCGGAGGTAACAACTCGTCGCAGCCTGGCAGCACCCGAACCAGTTGAACCCTAAACAAGTTGGGTGGCATCTGGGTACCGTGGAACAAGGGGTTGCCCGGTTGAACGATTTTGCCCTTGGCGACATCGACCAACTCGTTGTTCACGAAGTGCAGGAAAGTGCACGGAACGTCGGCGGCGCCCTGCGAAAACATGTAGGGCGTCAGGGATGCCCAGTCAAAGGCAAGGAGATGAAGTCCTCGGCCGAGAGAGGCTTAATTAGTTACCGTGATGATGGCGTCGAGCTCGGCTAATTTCGAGGCACCGCCAACAGCGGGCGTGCAGTTGACGGAGGGGCCGCTTGCTGCAGAGGTGCCGGCCGGCGTACACCCGGGTGCATTAAGCTCCCGCGCCGGCGTCGGAGACACCAATGTCCCCGCCATCGCGTTCTGCGAGTTGCTGGCCGTGAAGCTAGGAATCGGGGGCGGCCCCTGTTGGCCGCCCGCAATCCACGCACTAATCCCCTGGATCAAGGTAGGAACAATGGCGGTGATCATCCTTCCGAGTTGTTGTTCCACTTGCTCTTGGACAATCTCCGGAATCCGTGCCACCTGTGCCCTGAGTTCTTGAACCTCGCGTGCCTGGCTTTCCGAGCTGGTCTTTTTCTCCTTTCGCCCACCAGTGTTATAGTATGACGACCATTTTGTCGACAAGCCTTTGCCGGCCACACGACCAGCTGACGTCGGCTTACTGAGCTTATCCTTGTTCTTCATTACATTCAACGCCCTATTTAGAGTGGTGTCCCAAGGGTTGCTCTTAGTCGACCCCGCGCTACTGCTTTCAGTCGCCTGCGGAAGGAATGTGAACCATTTAGAAATTTGGCTTCATTAATTAGAATGCAACCATATGGAGCTAATTACACGGGGGTGTATTCCTTACCAGAACAAGCTCAAGCGCCCTGGTCTTCGGATCCGTGGTAAGCTCCTTTGTTTTCGGGTCCTTCTTGTACCGGGCCCTGACAAAGTTCCTGGTCTGCTTGTCACCGTATTTATCGAAGAGGGGCGGTAGGCCTTGCTCGGCACGGTCCGCCTCCTCCTTGTCCCATATAGGCTCCGCCACTCTGTAACCGCCGGGACCGAGTGTGTGTTCCCCTAAGTTCAGCTCCCGCATTTCTTTCCCCCACTTACTTGATTCGGAGTTTGCGGTGCTCGAGCAATTGATCTTGAAGTCGTTGTAGTCATCTTCGGTGATCGAAGGATTTTTCTCCTTGATCTTCTCATAACTCTCACCTTTCTCGATCATTCTCTTCACATTGCTTTTCCAAGTAGACAGGGCCTTGCTCATCTTCGTGAGGGCAGCATTGTTCACTTTATTCCCTTTGAGGCTTGTGTTTTCAAATTCAGCGGGGAACTTGTATCGTTCGTGCAGCTTCGTGAAGAGGAGGTTGCGCAAATTCCCTCGGTCAGGATGCCTCAGGTTCTCGGTGTTGATCGAGACGGTGCTCCGGAGAATGCATCCGAGCTGAAGCGAGTACCCCTTGACTATTCGTTCGGGCGCCGTTGGATTCCCGTCGGAGTCCACTTCAGTAACTTCCTCCTTGAGGGTGCGGAGCACGGTCGGGCGCCGGTCCTTCCGTTGCCTCTTCGGTTGGCTGCCATCTGTGCGTGCGCCGCCATCATCAGTGGTGGCATCCTCGGCGGCACCATCAGTGGTGGCATCAGTGGGGTCATCCTCGGCGGTACCATCAGTGGTCTCAGGATCGGTGGGGAAGGCGGCGTCCTCATACAAGTGAGGTTGTTCCTCCATCTCCTGGGACAGCTCCCAGAATGCCTTGACGCCCGAACCCCCGGCCTCATCGTTGTTGGCCATGTTTCTCTCTAAATAGGAACAAAGTTTGGTCAAAAAGTTGGTTATTGTCAAGGAACAAGATCATGGTCTCATCATTTAGGGTTTGTCGACACCGAGGCATCCTAAAAGCTAAGCTTTTATCATTGAGGGTTTTTCGACGCCGAGGCACCCTAAAAGCCTAAGCTTTCATCATTTCGGGTTTTATCGACACCGAGGCACCCTAAAAGCCATGCATTAGTCACAAGTACGCCGGGGCACTTGATCCTACTTAATTAACTACTAAGATACCCCGGCCCATGCATTAGTCACAAGTACCCCATATGTCCTATTTTTAGCAAAGTCATGCTAAAATTCATGGAAAATTTCAGCATGACCTTTGCTGAAAATAGGACATATGGAGTACCCGAATTTGCCGGAACGGAAGTTAATCGACATTCCAGCAAACTCAAGGGCCTCTCGGGTGGACAAGGCAAAAAAGGCCTCCATCACAACATGGAAAATACATTGGCATGTGAAGAGGTGAAACAATATATGCATCTCCAAGCAGTATCATTCAACATTTTGGACAAACCACTACAAGCAATACTGGACCATTTCTCCCCCAATACATCATAGCAACATTATTTGGGTACCTATATGGTATTAACATGCCATTCTCTGTCAACAGAAGTAGCACAAAATCATTCAAGTACCAGTGTTTAACTAAAACTTGGTGTGAATAAGATCCTCTGTCAGTACTTCATACCAATAATCGAAACCCCAAAACCTGACCCCAACTAGTTACCATAAGGTCAAATACTGTCCACAAAATTATTCAAGTATCATTGTTTAACTAAAACTTGGTGTAAATAAGGTAATAAAAGCAAATTATCCTAGCCAATATGGGTTTTCAGGAAATATTGAGACGTCGTACTTCTGATCGACTCCTGAGGTACATTCTCAACTAGCATAGTTTGTTTACCTTCTATTCCTATGTGGTTCATTACTTGATTTCCTTTCAGCCTCAAAGTTTATGTTTGTCCTGGTCATATTATGCTTTTGGCAACCACTAGAAATGTAAAAGATTTTTTGTGAACTTGGGAAGAAAAGAACCAACTTTCATCAAAGAAATAAAAATAAGATCATGAGCAGAATAGTTGTTAGGGTACTGTCATTTATAGGACCATTTAACATTGGCTAGGCATTTCTTGGCTGCAACAATCACTGAGTTTGAAATAGGTAGAATAGAATGTATTTTTCTCACTTGGGAAAGTAATCAGTTACAGCAACTTCAATATTTTGTGTCTCTGAATATTTGCATAAATTCCTACCATCATCCATGAGCAGCACCACATAGCAGTTCACAGAGCAGAACATGAGGCAGTTAGCTACTGACAGAGCTTTTTGGCCAACACTCATAACACTGATCAACATTTCTCTAACTCAGACTACTTTACACTGATCAACTGTTCTAATGGAGGAGAGGAGGAACAGCTGAGGTGGCTACTCACATCTACTTCTTGGTGGGTGCTGAGGTAGGACTTCTCGCAGTACTCGGAGGCGGAGTAGAGCTGCGGCCGCAGGTTCTTGAGCTCCTGCATCAAGCATGGCCACAACGCTCAGTTTATCTACCATAGACAGTTTAGCCAGAAACAAAAGCAACACACAACATGTCTATGAAGTAATCCTGAATTTGCAACTTTATTGTGTCCTGAAATAGCCTTTACTCGATGGTGTACATGCAGATCTCAGTTTCAAACTGGAATAATTTACAAGCAGGTCTAGAGTACTGTCAAAATTCAGAATGGTGACTGAATTTAACTGACAAACACATATGATTGTGCCATTCTAAGATTAAAAGGAAGACACGAAGAACTTAATTAGATAAAGCAGTGTCAGCTTTCCTAAGACAAGTATCAGCAAAGCATACACAAAAAGTATCCAAAGAAATAAGCACCAAAACATTACTACACACAAAATATCCAGTCTACTCACTGAAACCTTTGAATCTCAAACTGTCCCAACTTGACAAGTCAAGGGAAACTCAGCATTCACAAATTAGTTCAATTAAAGGCATTAATGCCGGTGAAACTATGTACTGGTTCAAGGACCAAAGAACACACATGGTGTGGTGCCATTGGTCGTAATGAACACCACCTACAATGTCAGAGCCTAATCTCCCCAACCACATTGGTTGCAAAGGGCCAAGGCACCACCAAGAGGCACCGACCCGAGGATCGGGAACTAAATTACCTCGCTGAAATCACTTCGAGACCACCCAAGAAGAAACGGAGAACTAATAAGAACCTAATGCGCTTTCCCCAACTAATAAAACCGATCAAGAAGTAGCAGCGGCGGCACGACGGGGCGGCGGCGGCGAGCTCCTGCTCCTAACCCTAGGTCGCCGCCCCGTGGGGGCATGGGGATGAGCGGGGGAGAGAGGGAGGGAGGGACATAGACTAACCGTCGTCGATGAGCAGCAGCCGCGCGGGGAGGCTCACGCCGCCGTCGAGGAGCGTGTCCGACGAGGCTAGACGCCGTCCGTCCGTCCGTCGAGGAGCCCGTCCGTCGAGGAGCGCGGGGAGGCTCGCGCCGCCGTCCATCCGAGGAGGTCGCGGGCTCGAGGGGGAGGAAGGGGAGAGGGAGGCGGCGGGGGCGCGTGGGCGGCTGCGGCGCAGTGGGTCGGGGCAGCGGCGGCGGCGACGCGGTGGAGGGAGGGACGAGGGAAGGAGCGGCGCGGTGGATCGAGGGAGAGGGAACTGGCGAGGGGGAGAGGGAAGGGGGGACCATAACAGTATAGCAATGGCACAATACTAATGGCGCACCACCCCTCGGTGCGCCATAAGTACATCCATACTAATGGCGCACCTCACCGTGGTGCGCCATTAGTATTTTTTTTGATTTTTGCTCGAGCCAACAGGTTATCTTCCACCTGACCTGATCCACACCAAGTTCCCTCTACTAGCTTGACTGGTCAGCAGCCAGTTCTCACACCAGGAGGTCCTGGGTTCGATTCCCAGGCTCCACAATTTTTTTTATGCATTTAAAATGCTGTTTGATACTTATTTGTGTTTAAATATGTTCAAACTTGTTTAAATCATAACAGTAATATTTTTTTATAAGACAGTAATAATTTTTTTAAAAATATCATCAAACAGTAATGCCGGTGGAGCGGGGGAGGGTGCGCGGGGTGCGGGGGGTCGGCGGCGGCGGTTGAGTAGGGGAATTGAGGGTGCGGGGGGTCGGCGGCGGCGGCCGGTGAACCGGGGGTGCTCGGCGGCGAGGGGACCGGATCTGGCGAGGTGGGATAGCGATCGAGATGGAGGGGGATCGAGATCGAGTGTCCATGAAATTTAAAAATATTCATGATAGTTCAAAAAGTGCCCATGAAATACAATCGAGAAATGAAGGCTACAATTTAAATACAATCGATCTTAGCTAGCTATCTGTTCACAATCTTCTTGCCCTTCTTTTTCGCAAATGGAGTTCTTCTGTGGAACGGACGTCCTTTAGGTAGGGTGGTCCTGCTTCTTCTTGTGGTGTATGCTGCTACTTCATCATCGTCGTCATGTTCGATCCTCGGGTCGCTGTACTTGTCGAAGTCTTGCTCATTGGCTACTCCATCCATTCCGACGATCTTCCTTTTGCCTCTCCTCACGACAACACGACTGGGCTTTGACGGGTCGGTAATGAAGAAGCATTGGTCCACTTGGGAAGCCAGTACCCATGGCTCATTTTTCGCGGTGACGTTTGCGCCCGCGGTCTTGGATTTGGCTTCGGGTATAACCATGGTGGTGAAATACCGGTCTTCTTTTAGGACGCTCTTGGCCCATCTGACACGGAACATCGGGACCTTCTCTCCAGCGTAGCTCAGCTCCCAGATCTCCTCGATCCTTCCGTAGTATCTGTCCTTGTCGTTACCGGTGTAGGATTCCATCGTTACCCCGGAGTTCTGATAACCATCGCTCTTCATGTCCTTGGCCTCGGTGTAGAATGTGTAGCCGTTGATATCGTACGCCTCATAGGTCATCAGGTTGTGCTCGGCGCCCTGTGACAAGGCGAATATGAGTTGTTCTTCCGCGGAAGAATCCTCATGTAAAGGGTACGACAGAAGCTTCTGCTTGAACCAACGCGTGAAACATGAGTTGTGCTCTTTGAGTATATCTCCGTCCGTCCTCTGTTGGCCTCGGTCATTGTACGTCTTCTTAATAAAGGTTTTGTGCTCTACCACCCAAGGATCGACCACGTCTATGTGTTGTAGCGCGACTAGGTTTGCTCTTTCAAAGTCGGCGAGTCGACCCTCGAAGTCGACATGCATTTCGCGGCGACCCTCATGGTGACCCCATCCAGCGAGCCTGCCGAGGTGCCTGTTGACGGGCAGACCAACGGGGTTCTCGATGCCTAAATAATTCGTGCAGTAGGAGATGCACTCTTCGGTCAGAAAGCCCCTGGCTATGCTTCCCTCTGGACGTGACATGTTGCGAACGTATCCTTTGATGACACCATTCATCCTTTCGAACGACATCATGCTGTGCAGGAACGTCGGCCCGAGTTGGATGATATCGTCCACGATATGGACCAGAAGATGCACCATAACGTCGAAGAATGCGGGTGGGAAGTACATCTCAAGCTCGCATAGTATCACCACGATCTCTTCCTATAGCCTTCTGAGTTGCCTCACGCCAACAAACTTCCGAGAGATGACGTCGAAAAAGTTGCATAGGCCAAATAGGGTTTCACGGACGTGCGCGTCCATGATCCCACGGATTGCAACTGGAAGTATCTGCGTCATCAGCACGTGACAGTCGTGAGACTTCATCCCGCTGAACTTCAGCTTCGCTGGGTCTAGGTATCTGCTTATCTTCCCCGCGTAACCGTAAGGAAGTTTTACTCCTACGAGGCAGGAGAAAAACTGCTCGATCTCCTCCTGACTTAGAGTGAAGCACGCGGGAGGGTAGTCATTTCCGGTCTTCTTGGCCTTTTTGCCTTTGCGACGACTTTCCGTGTCCTGCTTCGCCTCATCATTATCATCATCATCATCATCATCATCATCATCATCATCATCATCATCATCATCATATATAGCGTGAAGCTCCTGCCTGATGCCCATTGATTTCAAGTCTGCCCTTGCTTTCGGCCCATCTTTGGTCCTCTCTGGAATGTTGAGCAGGGTACTAAGCAGACTCTTGCACACGTTCTTCGTGATATGCATGACATCAAGGCTGTGAGGCACACGGTGGATCTTCCAGTACGACAAGTCCTAGAAAACAGACCTCGTTTTCCATACCTTCAGCAGCGGCTCTGGCGCCTTTCGCTTCTTTCCCGGCTCTGGCGCCTTTTGCTTCTTTCCCGGCAGTGGGCAGTCTTTCCAATTTTTCAACAGCTCGTCTATTTCCTCGCCGCTCCTCGTACGCGGGCGTCCTCGGGGTTCGGTTTCACCATCAAACAGATCCTTGCGTTTTCTCCACGGGTCATCATCGCGAAGCCACCTTCGATGTCCCATGAACACGGTTTTCGAAGACCCGGGATCTCTATCTAGCTGGCGATACGTTGTGTCATCCATGCACCTGACGCATCCAGAAAATCCATGGACCACCTGCCCCGCGACATATCCGTAACCGAGATAGTCGTGCACCGTTGTGAGCAGCGCGGCTCTCATAGGGAAATATTCTTTCTCTGCGGCGTCCCACGTATTGGCTGGCGTTTTCCACAGCGTGTCAAGCTCCTCTTTCAGCAGCCCCAGATACAGATTGATGTCGTTCCCTGGTTGTTTCGGTCCTTCAATTAGCATACTCATGTGAATGTACTTCCTCTTCATGCACAACCAGTGGGGAAGGTTGTACATCCACACAAACATAGGCCAGGTGCTATGTGTGCTTCTCTGGCTGCCAAACGGATTGACTCCATCGGTGCTTGCGCCTAGCACGATGTTCCTTGGATCGTTCCCAAATTCTGGGTCTTCAAAGTTCAACGCTTGCCACTGGCTCGCATCCTTAGGGTGACTCAGCATCTTGTCTTTTTTATCTATCTCCGGATCATTTGCGTCATCTTCTCGCTTCTTCTCCTCCCTATCCGCGTGCCAACGCAGGAGCTTTGCTACCTTAGGGTCCGTGAAATACCGCTGCAGACGAGGAGTGATCGGAAAGTACCACACCACTTTTCGAGGAGCTTTCTTCCTCTTCTTGTATCGAGTGACGCCGCACACCGGACATATGGTAGACTCCGCGTGCTCATCCCGATAAATGATGCAATTGTTCATGCACACATGATATTTCACGTGCGGTAAATCCAGAGGACACACGATTTTCTTCGCCTCCTCCAAACTGGTCGGGCACTTGTTCCCCTTGGGAAGACGTTCGTGCCAGAATGACATGTTCTCGTCGAAGCATGCGTCGGTCATTTTGTGTTTTACCTTCATCTCTAGAGCCATGAGCGTTACTTTCAGGCGGGTATCCTCGGGCCTGCATCCTTCATACAATGGAGTAACCGCGTCTAACTCAAGTTGATCCATCTTGGCTTTCTCTCGGGCGGCAGCTCTTGCGTTATCCGTCTGCTTGAGAAGCAGCTCTTGAATATGAGGGTCCTGCACCCAGCCCATCGATGGTCCAGCGTCGTCTGCTCCGCCGGCATCATCATCTTCATGATCATGCCCGTCGTCTGCTCCGGCATCTTCCTCATCATCATGTCCTGCATCTTCTACATGATGACTGTGTACAACATCACCTTCGT